>NC_053432.1:26513851-26702909 GCF_007990345.1 Gossypium hirsutum | reverse complement strand
CATTTATGCTCCCTCCTCTTTATTTATTGTAGTTTTGAACAAGCCAGCTCGGGAATCGGGACGGGTCGAAGGTTCGATCACACTATCCAAAGGACTTTCATCTGGGTAAATGGCTTGTAAAACTTAATTATGGCATGTATAGCAATATACTTATTTTGTGTAAATAATTTTATGATATGGCCATGTTTGGTTGAGAAAATGTTTGATATTGATAAGTCATGGTGATGGCTAATTTAGATCATGTTTGATATTATGGAAGTTTAATATGTTATCTAGTTCATAAAAATTCATGGAAAGATGAAACTTGCCTTAAAACAGAATATTGCTGCAGCAATGACATGAATTTGAAAAATAACTAAAAATAGTATAAATGGAACTAAATGATGAGTAAGTTATGAAATTGAATCTTAATGAGTCTATTTTCATTTGGATTGAACAAAATAGGCATATAAATTATATTTTATGAGATATTTAAACTTTTGTGAAACAGGGCCAGAGTGATTTCTGGATCCCCTATTCTGACTTTAAAAATTCATAATAAATTTTAAAAAAGTAATTATAATCTTTTCTTTATATTTACAGGTTCTTTATTGAGTTTAGTTTTAAAAGAAACAAACCTCATAGTCATTTAATTTCTGTATAGAGAAATATCTGATTCATAATACACAGAGGTCAGAGCAGTCAAACCCTGAAACAGGGGAGGCTTTAACTAATAAACTGTACTAATTGGCCCAACCAAAAATTCTATAAAAAAAATTAGTAAATAGATATATGAGTCTATATTTAGGGAAAATTTACGGATCTAGATTTTTAGTTTCGTAACTCGAGATATGATTTTTCTTGTAACTGTGACGTGGGTAGTTAGAAAGCTGTGAATGTAGAAACAAATGATTTGAAGTTCTTAATTTGATAAATTATGTTCGGTAACCCTCAAGCTCGACTCCGGCGACGGTTTCGGGCGTGGGGGCGTTACATTGGCACTTTGGAGAAAAAAGTCCTATGACCAAATTTGCACAATGGGGAGTTCAAATTTCCGCAACCAACCCTTCTCATTTCAAATTCCTTGGTTTTCTCCTTGAATTAAGCAACCAACCGAGTTTGAACTACAAACAAACTCCTTCATCCAAATCTTCTTCCCTTGAAACACTCCCCTAAATCACTCAACCTTCGATTCAAATTTCCTTGAAACACTCATGACCAAGTCATCCACAGAGTCTCAGTCCAACTCCACCTCCTTCCATGGCTATCAGTGAAAATAATCTCTATTTGCACAAGCGGGAATTCAAACCTCAGACCATTAGCTCACTTGTAACTCCACTTCCACTAGACCACATTACTCCTTGTGATATAAGTTCATCAAAAATATTCTTAAAGCCTACCCACTAAAACCAAGGCTCCTTTAAGAAAAAAACATAAATTTTTGCTAAAGCCCAAGTTTGAACCCAGGACTTCTCCAACACTCCCAAACACTCCTAATCAATTAAACCACTGCAGCAGACAATCAGTTGTGATATTTCTCCCACACAAACTTTTATGTGCAGTCTCCTAATGACTCCCACACACAAGTCCAAATACTTCTAGGCCCAAAAATTCGGGGCGTTATACTTGTTATCTGTGTAAATGATACACTTCTCACCGTACAAGTAATGCCTCCAAATTTTCAGTGCGAATACCATCGCGGCCAATTCCAAATCACGTGTCAAATAATTCCCCTAATGAGTCTTAAGCTGATGAGACGCATATGCCACCACCTTACCCTCTTGCATCAACACACATCCTAAACTGACATGTGATGCATCGCTGTAGACAGTGAATTCTTTCCTAGACTCTGGCTGTGTTAAAATAGAGGCCTCAGTCAAAACCTTTTTAAGTTTCTCAAAACTCTCTTGCTGCTTATCAGTCCAGTTAAACGACACCCCCTTTTGCAACAACTTAGTCAGAGGTGCAGCAATCAATGAAAATCCTCCACAAAACTTCTATAATACCCCGCCAGACCCAAAAAACTTCGAAACTCAGATACCGAATTAGGCTGCTTCCAATCCAGAACAACTTCAATTTTTCAAGGACCAACCCTAATCCCCGTCGCAGATACCATATGACCCAAAAATTTACCTCTTGTAGCCAGAATTCACACTTGCTGAATTTAGCATACAGCTGTTTTTCCCTCAGAATTTGCAGAACCACTAGGAGATGTGCATCATGTTCATCTTCATTTCTCGAATACACCAGAATGTCATCTATAAACACCACTACAAACCGATCCAAGTACGGTCGGAACACTCGGTTCATGAAATCCATAAAAGCTGCTAGTGCATTCGTCAGTCCAAACGGCATCACTTGAAACTCATAATGACCATAACGAGTCTTAAATTTTGTCTTATAAACAATAGTCTCCTTGACCCTCAGTTGATGGTACCCTGATCGAAGATCTATCTTAGAGAAAATCAGAGCTCCACGAAACTAATTGAATAGATCATCAATCCTCAGTAGAGGGTACTTATTCTTAACAGTCAATTTATTCATTTGTCGGTAGTCGATGCACATTTGCATGGATCCATCCTTCTTCTTCACGAATAAAATCGGTGCTCCCTACGGAGACATACTAGGGCGGATGAACCCTCGATCCATTAATTCTTGAATCTGAGCCTTAAGCTCCACTAGCTCATTCAGTGCCATTCTATAAGGGGCGATGGACACTGGAGCTGTACCAGGCAGGAGCTCAGTCCCAAACCCAACTTCACGGTTTGGAGGCAACCCAGGTATCTCATCGAGAAATACCAATGTAGGCTAGATACGCCTCACAACCCTTACAAACTAATTTCTCGGTCCTCAGTATAGAAATCACATTTGATAGATAATTCCAATGCTCCCTAATTACAACTACCTCATCACCTTATGTAGTTTTCAATACCACCCGCTTAGCAGCACAATCCAAATTCACTTGATGCTTAACCAGCCAATCCATGCCCAGTATCAAATCAAATTCTCCAAAAGGGAGTTCCATTAAATCCGCCAAAAAGATCCTTCCTTGAAGCTCTAAAGGTACATCCTTAAATAGTTTTTTCACTCTCACTAACTGCCCTAATGGACTCAACACAGTAACTTCCTCGTTGTGTTTTCAACCATTATACCCAAAGTCTCAGACATAGTGCATGCTATATAAGAATTCGTAGACCCAACATCAATCAATGCAGTATAAGGTACATTATGGTTAAAGAACGTACCCGTAATAACATCTGGGGTGTCTCTGTCCTCTCGATGATGTGCAACATAAATCAGTGCCGGCTGCCTTGCCTCATTATGACCAGCATTTCTGCCCGGTGCTCCACGACCACGGCCCATACCATTTCCACTTCTGGCCTGACCACGACCTCTCGATGGCTATTGAACACCTCTCGGCAGTTGAGCAGTACCTATACCAGTAGCTTTCATCTGATCGAGCCTCCATAGACAATCTCTGATACGGTGCTCCATAGATCCGCACCTCAGACATGCCCTAATCCTTTTCCATCACTGGCCCTGAAGGCGTCCCCCACAATCCGCATAGGGCTGCAATCCAATAACAGCAATAGGGGCCCAACTGTAACACCCCTTACCCGTGTCTGATGCCAAGACAAGGTACGAGGCATTACCGAACTTAAACATGCACATACATGCAAAAAACCTAGCCATAAAATTTCTTTTAATTCAAAATTTTCAAACACATGCATGTCATCCATTAATTGGGTCTACGAAGCCCAAAACATGCATCGTGATTAATTTGGGACTAAATCGAAAGGTCTATGAAATTTTGGGAAAACATAATTTTTTTCCCAATAAACAGGGTCACACGCCTGTGTGGACATAGGGACACGACCATGTGTCTTTGACAAGCCCTTGTCCTCAGGTCGTGTAACTCTCTATTTATGACGTCAGCATGCAAACCGAACCACATGCCCTTGTCTCCAAGCCGTGTCCTTCACACGGTTGAGACACACGGCCGTGTCTCAACTCGTGTAGCCAACACTTAGGCTATTTTCCAATCCTTCATGTTACCCATAAACCCTTACAACCTTATACATATTAAAACAACAAATCATGGCATCATTTTAGTGATTAAACACTCTTTAATAAGATATATTCATAACATTATCACATTGTTTTTATAACGTGCAATTACTACATGGCCATGACCACCTCAATTGGTCATAGAGCATACATCCAACACACATGTCATATTGTCAACCATGCATGACAACCAAACATAATCACATAATAAACATAAGACATAACATGAATAGCTAGATTTATAAGCCGAAATCAATATGAGCCATATCTCATGGCCATATACACATAACTTAATATAAACCAATACATTTGGCCAAAATCATAATAGCACATACCATGAAACTAGATCCCTATACATGCCACTCACTAGAAAATTTCTAACATCTGCTTCATTATTCCAAAGGTAGTGACTTAAGAGTGTGATGCTGCCTCCGATGATCTCCAACCCCGAGCCGCCCTGGCAACACTAAAGAAATGGAGATGAGGAAGTAAGCTTAAAGCTCAGTATGTCCATATGAAAATAATAAGCAATATGCCAACATACTTCTCAAGGTAATGCAACCATATTTGCATTTTTACTTATGTTCTAGCCAAGTTATTTTCTCAAGTCATAGTTACTAAATTATTTATATCTAGAGCTACGAAACTCAAAATTAAGATCTGCTAATTTTCCTTGAAACTAGACTTACATATTTTTTCATCATAAAATTTTTAGAATTTTTTCTATAGCCAATAAGTAAAGTTTATTCCTTAAATTTACCCCTTTTTTGCTATCTAATAGTTTTGACCCCTCTTCACTAAAAATTTATTATCTCATAATACAAGACTCGGATGATGTTCTTGTCTATTTCTCTTGAAAATAGACTCATTTAGAATTCTAAGCATATAAATTATAACCCATAAATATTTTTTTACAATTTCCAATGATTTTCTCAAATCAGAATAGGGGATTGCGAAATAATTCTAACTCTATCTCACAATAATTTAAATATTTCATAATATGAAACTCTTTTCCTTACACTGTTTCTTCTAAGTCAAACTAGACTCATTAAGCTTTAATTTCATATTTTATTCAGCCCCTAACTCAATTTCCATAATTTTTGGTGCAGTATAATGATAACTATCGTAAGTTCACTGTCAACTAATCATGAACTCACCATTTCATGAATTCCATTTTCAAGTGTACAATATAAGTTAACATGATATTGCAACAAAATTTATAATCATAATTCATACATCTTGGCTCACCGATGTCTTAACATTTCAAAGTCTCACTAACCATAAGCCTAGTGTACATACCTGTACTCATCGTAATATATCATATAACCATACCTCTTTAACATGCCCTCCTCGGGACTTTCATCATATCTATTGTATTACCCGTTGAACCCTCGAAATACTATTGGATACGTGGAAAACTTGCACATAAGTGCCACAAATACATACGTAGCTAAAGCTACCTCATAACATGTAACGCTCACAATGGAGCTACTCACGGGTTTGCTCATGAAAGCTATCAGTCAAGGTGTAGCCACACGGGCTGCTCACACAAGCTGTCAGGTATCCGACTACCTTAAGCATTACCTAGCCATCAGTAGGACACACAAGACCATTACCCAAAACACTATTACATGTATCGCATCCATTATGAACTCGGACCAATTCAATGAGCTCAGATGCCTCATATATATCACGAACTTAGACTAACTCAACAAGTTCGGATTTCTTAATTTCTAGTGACATGTTGCATGTACCCTAGACTATTCCTAAGGTTCAAACAAGATTTTGTAATGCCCCCGTACCTGATACCATTGCCGGAGTCGAGCACGAGGTGTTAGCGGACTTAATTCATTAATTAAACAGGTCAAACAATTTATTTTAGAATTTCTAGACAAGATGGCTAACTGCATCACAGTCGCTAAAAAATCCATATCTCGAGTTACGAAACTTGAAATCAAATTCCATAAATTTTCACTGAAAATAGACTCATATATCTACTTAATAAATATTTTCTATAATTTTTGGTTTGTAAAATTAGTAAATTTTATTGGTTAAAGTCTCCCCTATTTCAGGGTTTGGCTGCTCTGACTCCTGTGTATTATGGATCAAATATATTTCTGTCTAGAGTCTCAATGACTATGCCGTTTGTTTCTCACAAAACTAGACTCAATAAGGATTTCATACTGTAAGGTAAAACTCCTAATTGTTTCTGTACAATTTATGGTGAATTTTAAATTTAGAACAGGGGATTCAGAAATTACTCTGAAACTGTTTGACCAAAACGTAAATATTTCATAAAATACATCTCTTTTACCTATTTTGTTTCTTCCACATGAAAATAGATTCATTAAGATTCAATTCCATATTTTATTCATCATCTAATTCTATCTCTACTATTTTTAGTGATTTCTCAAACTCACATCACTGCTGCTGTGTGATTCTGTTTTATAGCCAATTTCACCATTTTATGGATTTCTATAGATTTGTTAGCATATAAAGCATACGTGTTATCAAATATAATCTCGATTAGCCACTCCAATAGCTAATCATTCTCAAACATTTTCATGCCATCCATGATCTATATCATAAGATTAAATACACAAAAGGATTATAATGCTATACATGCCATATTCCCAGAATATGCAAGCCACCATACCGAGATGGTCCGTTGATAGTGTGAGCGTTCCTCCGACCGTCCTGATCTCCAAACCAGCTTGTCAAAACTACAAGGAGTGGAAGGGAGAGAGTAAGCATAAATGCTTAGTAAGTTCACATGCAAATAACAAATAACTTAACAAAGCAATTATACCAACCAACATTAGCATAATATCACCAAAACATATATCACATTTCTATTCATCATTCATCGTCTTACTACATTATTGTTGTCGTATCAAGTCTCAACCCGAGGGTTAAGTACATACCTGTCCAAAATGCCCATTCCACAACACTTACCAATACATCACTTGCATCTTGAGTATTCTTCCATTTCACTAGAATTTTACCCGTTGAACACATCGAAATATAACTCGGATACATGGAATGTGTGAACATAAGTGCCACATATGTAGCCAAGCTACCATGTAACCCGCCCATAAGCGAACTCGAACTCAACTCAACGAGCTCAGGTGTTCGCATCCATAAGTGAACTCGAACTCAACTCAACGAGCTCGGATGCCTAGTTACATCTCACGAACTCAGACTCAACTCAACGAGTTTGGATGCCTAGTTACATCTCATGAACTCGGACTCAACTCAACGAGTTCAGACGTTCGCATCCATAAGTGAGCTCGGACTCAACTTAAGGAGTTCAGATGCCCAAATATCCGAATCTATTCCTAAAGTTCAACGGGACTTTCCTCGTTCGCACTCTTTTACCGTTCTCCTTGGAATACCAATGACGATACTTCGGTAGTCTTTCACATTTTTCACATAATTCATAAATTTTTTGCATGTTGTCCAACAATGACCACAAAGCATAGAATTGCATGATAACAATCATAATATCGTATAAATAGCATTAAATGATTTAAAATAACAGTTATATTACAATATTTATATATGAACTTACCTCGATACAAAATGAGAATGGTCGAGCCTATTCCTCGTAAACTTTATTTTTCCCCCGATCTCGACTCGAATCTTTTTTCTCTTGATCTATAATACCAAATTAGTTTATTTAATACACACATTCATCAAAATAGCGCCTAGTATGAACTTTGGCAAAATTACCATTTTGCCCCTAAACTTTCACATATTTACACTTTTGCGCCAAGTCTCGTAAATTAAACCTCATCCTATTTTCTTATGTTTTATGACATGCTGATCATTTTTCCCTTGTATAGCACCATAAAATTCACACTCTAACATGTACTTATGAATATTAGGTATTTTTACCGATTATGTCATTTTACTCGTTTTTACGAAAAATCACTTAGCAAAAGTTGTTTAACACAATCTCAAACTTCATATTCTACCATAAAAAATCAAAATTCATACATATCATCCATGGGTAAAATTTTAAATATAAACCCCAGCTCAAAATATTGGTAGAAATAGGTAAACCGAGCTACGAGGATTTCAAAAATGTAAAGAACATTAAAAACGGGCATAGAAATCACTTACAATCAAGGCTTAAAAGTGTTGAAACCCTAACTATGGTCGAAAGTAAAATTTGGCAGCAACTTATGGAGAAGATGATCATTTTTGTGTTATTTTTCCCATTTTATTTCATTTAATATTCAAATGACCAAAATGCCCTTCCTTACTAAACTTTCAAAAATTTCATCCATGTCCAATTTTTGTCCATGAACTTAGAAATTGGTCAAATTGCTAGTTAAGACCTTCTAATTAATATTTCAAAGCAATTTCATACTAGAAACTTCTAGAATGCAAGTTTTGTAACTTATTCAATTTAGTCCCTAACTTCAAATTAAGCACTTTATGCATAAAATTTCTTCACGAAATTTTCACATAATCATGCAATCATATCATAGACCTCAAAATAATCATAAAATAATTATTTATATCTTGGATTTGTGGTCCCAAAACCACTATTCCGATTAGGCCCTAATTCGGGATATCACAACTCTTCCCCCTTTAGGGATTTTCATCCCCGAAAATCTTACCGGAAAAGTGGTCTTCATTTAGATTCCTCAATTTCATATTTGGTGCCGAAGAACTTTCACTCAGGCGGTGCCTCCAATATATCTCTTTAATTTCTCATATATTCTGAAAGTCTACAGACTCATCTCTAAATTGTTCTTAAATTTTCAACCCTTCTCAGTTTCCCTCGTCATCTTGACATGAAACCCAGATCTCAATTTGGTTAATGGAGACTAGAATTCCAAGAAATCCAATAATCAAAGGGACCTTCACTCTTCCAAAATAATCATACAAATTTTCATCATCGATAAATCAAAATCCAATAACATCTGAATCAAATTACAGTACATGTCATTACTCTCTGAATGAATAGGCAAATTTTCACTGTAAGCTTCATACAATTCTTTCTGTATAAGCATCGGAATAATAATACCATGAATCAGATCCAATCTAAAATTCAACATTAGAAGTTGATCCTCACTGTACTCTTTTAGTTTACTACTCACTATCACATTTTCCTCTTTCTGCTACGGAAATAATTCTGATATAGCCTCAAAAATAATGCTTCTCATTCTCATCCTAATATCAATACTAGCAATGATAATTCTGGTAGATCCTGATACTCGGCTTTAACCCATCAAGAACTCAAATTTTCTATGATATAAAATGCTCCAAACTATCACATTACCTTATTTTCATGAAACACATCACCATTCATACAACAGTGCATTATTGAAAATTAGGAAATCTTTACTCAATGCAGACTAGTCCAGTTCAGACGTTTTGGTTAGCTATATTCTCATCTGCCCAAACCTTGCTAACATGTAATAAACTTTTCAACTTTTGTAAGATGAAAACTTTATCATTCTTAGTAGCTTCAACTCATATCAAAATTTTCTAAGAGATATACACTTCTCGTTTAGACTATTTGCCTTTTACTCGTAAAGAAATGAAACTCTATTATCAGGCTTGAAAAAAAATGATCCTGACATAATTGTCATATGAAATCTTTCAAATAAATAATTCACACAGATTAAACACCCGAGCCGATCTAAACAACATTGAATGACATTTCAAGTAATCCTTTCTTCTAGTTACTAAACAATTCATCATGCAGCCCTTTACTATTCATTTCTTTCGCTAATCAAAACCATGTCAATTGCATTAGCTCAAGTAACCAAAATATCTCAATTGAAGTCATTAATTATAATTGACTTACTTGAGAGAAGTAATCCACCATACCGATTGAAACTCGCACTTTTATCACTTATGCCTTTACTGTTGTCAAATCCTTACACGAAAATTTGAGAAATTCTAATATTAAAATCACCGCATTACCAAGATCAAATCAGAAGTATATTCATGCTTGTCATGATTATCACGAGCTGAAGAACGTACTTCGAACATAAGTCATAGTTGACAAATTATGGAATAAAGATAACAAGAAAACTGAATAAAGAAATCCAAGATTGAGAAACCTAGAATAAAGAAATCCAGAATAAAGGAACCCAAGATACAATACTATGTCAGAAAATCGAAAACCAAACTCATAGGAAAATATAGAAGATCTCGAAAATTCCTCAGAGAAAAGAAGTCCAGAAGAAAACATCATTTAATCCCACTGGAATCAAATATAACAAGAACAATGTATCTTTCCATACATATATATCAAATGGAGCATTAAGTAGAAGAAACAGTATCATAATATCATACATATCCTCTCATCAATTCTTATCAGACGAAATGTAATAAAATGCTCGAGGAAATACAGTAATACAAATTATAAACCAGTCGGACTACCAATGCATCCATCTAACACCTGGATTAGAAAACATTCCCATATAACAAGAATTTCTTCAAAAGATCAACAGCCATAGAAATTTTTTTTTCTGAAAACGGATAAATACATAGAACATCTCAGAAGAAACTGTTAAATCTGTCCAGCCGTAACTGTCACACTCAGATATTACACATTTCAAATATCATTTCCCACAACTAGTTCTGCCATCACAAATTTCATGCTAGACCTTTCACTAAAGAAGACCAGTTCTGAATAAATTTTGATTTACACTTTTCTCAACCTTGTACCTGAGTAATTCAATTTACCAAAGTAAATTCATTCTTTAACTGGGACAGTGTATAGCTCCAATAATCTTTATATCAACCTAATACTTTTCTAGCTCTAACTTTATTTACCAACTCATTCTCAGTCTCTAATCATGTTTATGATTATTCTATCACTGAACTCTTTGGTTTCTCAACCGAAAACTTATTCAGTACAAATCTCATGAAATACCATTATAAGCTCCACCTCGGTAAGGGGGAGGGGTTGTAGGGCCTCTGACTCGACTTTCTCATACATATACATATGACACAATTTCCATCATAACAACATCATCAAAATCATATCATTTATTCAGGCAATGCACCATTCATGTTGGTTTACACAAATTTTCTAGTTATCCATTTAGACAAGTATACTTATGCATGCATCCTATGTTTTCTGGATAACTTGACTTATCCATTCATCTACTCAAACAAATCATACTCATGACATCATATAAGGGCTAAACAAACATATATATTTGCATCACAATCGCAACTTTCATTTCGTGCATCATCATATACATATCAGTACAATCATATAATCAGTTCAAGCAATTTAACATAGATAAATTCATTTCATTATAATCATTTATCTCATAAAAAAATCATTGACATTCATCAACATTCAACATTCAATCAAGGCAATAACATTTTCATTCATATCATGATATTAGGAACCTTTACTCATACCTCTACGAATTTCTCATTATCCCATTCATCTTATCAAGTAAGCCAAGTGCACTACATCATATGAGCATTAAGCAAGTATAGATATTTATCACAACATGAACTTTCATCTCATGTGTTATCACATATATATATGTCATAAACTTTTATTCATACTTTTCTGAATTGAGACTCATCATAATCATAATTTTATTCAAACACCTTCGCATCACATTGAACATGGTCAGTGCAGCTCGGTTGGAGAGTACCTCTGTCTAAACAATACGGTGCTCATACGCGTCGGGAGGCATCACACTATCACGGATCTGTGGCATGTATAGCTAGACTCTTACACATGCTAGGTTAGTCCGAGAACTGACTAAACCATAGCTTTGATACCACCAAATATAACACCCCCGTACCCGAGATCATTTTCGGAGTCGAGCACGAGGTGTTAGGGGACTTAATTCATTAATTAAACAGCTCAAACAATTTATTTTAGAATTTCCAGACAAGCTGGCTAACTGCGTCACAGTCGCTAAAAATTCATATCTCGAGTTAAGAAACTCGGAATCAAATTCTATTTTTCCCTGAAAATATACTCATATATCTACTTACTAAATTTTTCTAGAATTTTTGGTTTGGAAAATTAGTAAAGTTTATTAGTTAAAGTATCCCCTGTTTCAGGGTTTAGCTACTCTGACTCCAGTGTATTACGGATTAGATATATCCCTGTCCAGAGTCTCAATGACTATGCCGTTTGTTTCTCACAAAACTAGACTCAATAAGGATTTCATACATGTAAGGTAAAACTCCTAATTGTTTCTGTACGATTTATGGTGAATTTTTAAATTTAGAACAGGGGATTCAGAAATTGCTCTGACCCTATTTCACCAAAACGTAAATCTTTCATAAAATACAACTCTTTTACCTATTTTGTTTCTTCCACATGAAAATAGATTCATTAAGATTAAATTCCATATTTTATTCATTATCTAATTCTATCTCTACTATTTTTAGTGATTTTTCAAACTCACGTCAGTGCTGCTGTGTGATTCTGTTTTATAGCCAATTTCACCATTTTATGGATTTCCATAGATTAGTTAGCACATAAAGCATACATGTTATCAAATATAATCTCGATTAGCCACTCCAATAGCTAATCATTCTCAAACATTTCAATGCCATCCATGATCTATCTCATAAGATTATATACACGAAAGGATTATAATGCTATACATGCCATATTCCCAAAATATGCAAGCCATCATACAGAGATGGTCCGTTGATATGTGAGCATCCCTCCGACCGTCCTGATCTCTAAACCGGCTTGTCAAAACTACAAGGAGTGGAAGGGAGGGAGTAAGCATAAATGCTTAGTAAGTTCACATGCAAATAACAAATAACTTAACAAAGCAATTATACCAACTAACATTAGTATAATATCACCAAAACATATATCACATTTCTATTCATCATTCATCGTCTTACTACATTATTGTTGTCGTATCAAGTCTCAACCGGAGGGTTAAGTACATACCTGTCCAAAGTGCCCATTCCACAACACTTACCAATACTTCACTTGCATCTTGAGTATTCTTCCATTTCACTAGAATTTTACCCGTTGAACACATCGGAATATAACTCAGATACATGGAAAGTGTGCACGTAAGTGCCACATATGTAGCCAAGCTACAATGTAACTCGCCCATAAGCGAACTTGGAATCAACTCAACAAGCTCAGGTGTTCGCGTCAATAAGTGAACTCGGACTCAACTCAACGAGCTCGGATGCCTAGTTACATCTCACGAACTCGGACTCAACTCAACGAGTTCAGACTTTCGCATCCATAAGTGAACTCAGACTCAACTCAACGAGTTTGGATGCCTAGTTACATCTCATGAACTCGGACTCAACTCAACAAGTTCGGACGTTCGCATCCATAAGTGAGCTCGGACTCAACTTAAGGAGTTCAGATGCCCAAATATCCGAATCTATTCCTATAGTTCAACGGGACTTTCTCGTTCGCACTCTTTTACCGTTCTCCTTGGAATACCAATGACGATACTTCGGTAGTCTTTCACATTTTTCACATAATTCATAAATTTTTTGCATGTTGTCCAACAATGAGCACAAAGCATAGAATTGCATGATAACAATCATAATATCATATAAATAGCATTAAATGATTTAAACTAACGGTTATATTACAATATTTACATATGAACTTACCTCGATACAAAATGAGAATAGTCGAGCCTATTCCTCGTAAACTTTATTTTTCCCCCGATCTTGACTCGAATCTCTTTTCTCTTGATCTAAAATACCAAATTAATTTATTTAATACACATATTCATCAAAACAGCCCCTAGTACGAACTTTGGCAAAATTACTTTTTGCCCCTAAACTTTCACATATTTACACTTTTACCCCAAGTCTCGTAAATTAAACCTCATCCTATTTTCTTATGTTTTATGACATGCTGATCATTTTCCCCTTCTATAGCAACATAAAATTCACACTCTAACATGTACTTATGAATATTAAGTATTTTTACCCATTATGTCATTTTACTCATTTTTACAAAAAATCACTCAGCAAAAGTTGTTTAACACAATCTCAAACTTCATATTCTATCATAAAACATCAAAATTCATACATATCATCCATGGGTAAAATTTTAAATATAAACCCTAGCTCAAAATATTGGTAGAAATAGGTAAACCGAGCTACGAGGATTTCAAAAATGTAAAGAACATTAAAAACGAGCATAGAAATCACTTACAATCAAGGCTTAAAAGTGTTGAAACCCTAGCTATTGTGGAGAGCAAAATTTGGCAGCAACTTATGGAGAAGATGATAATTTTTATGTTATTTTTCCCATCTTATTTCATTTAATATTCAAATGACCAAGATGCCCTTCCTTACTAAACTTTCAAAAAATCCATCCATGTCCAATTTTTGTCCATAAACTTAGAAATTGGTCAAATTGCTATTTAAGGCCTCCTAATTAATATTTCAAAGCAATTTCATACTAGAAACTTCAAGAATGCAAGTTTTGTATCTTATTCAATTTAGTCCCTAACTTCAAATTACGCATTTTATGCATAAAATTTCTTCACGAAATTTTCACACAATCATGAAATCATATCATAGACCTCAAAATAATCATAGAATAATTATTTATATCTCAGATTTGTGGTCTCAAAACCATTATTCTGATTAGGCCCTAATTCGGGATATCATAGATTTTTCGATACTCTATCTCTGTTGAACTTACTCGAAGTGTCAATCTCACTATCCATAGTATCAATTGCCCTTTCATAGAATAATAAGGCATAACTCAAATAGCAAATAAGCTTTTAAGAATTTATATAACACATATCACGTATTGCATATATCACATGTCACGGATCAACATTTTCTTCCATGTCATGTAATATTCTTCCATGTCATAATTCCACATCATATACACCATTTCATCAACTTTTCCAATATATATATTAAATCATACAATATATGAAATAATCGTAAAGAATTATAATTCAAACATAACATTGCACTATTATTATGATACGAACTTACCTCGAATGTAAAATTTGACCAATTACTCCATGTTAGTCCATGACCTCGTACTTTCTGATTTAAGCCCAAATCTTGATTTTATTGACCTAACATGATTAAATTCACTCATTTAATCATTACATTAATCAATACATTTTATACATCACATTTTGGTAAAATGACCATTTTTCCCCTAGACTTTCACAATTTTACGATTTTACCCCTAGGCTTGTAAATCGATTTTTTTTGAATTTTCTTACTACCCAAGCCTAGCTAAATTCTTTTTATACTAGAAGCAGCCCACAATTTCCAATTATTTCACACAATTCCCATCCATTTTACAAACTTTACAAAGTAGTCCATATTAGGTGTTTTCATGAAAATCCTTTCACAAAAATTGTTTATTACACAACCAAGACTCATTTTATTCCATAAAAATTTAGCAAAAAACATAAATGTTCTCCTGGAAAAACCCTAGACTTTCAAACATTTTGCAAAATAGTCCCCCCATTAGCTAGCTCATTCTAAAAGGGTCTCAAAAGTGTAAAAATTATCAAGAAAAATCATCAAAATCACTTACTTGTGAGGGTTAGAAGTTTCTAAAATTTTCAAGCTTTCATGGCCATTTTCTTGGGTAAAAATCAGTGGAGAAGAAAGAGAAAAATAAAAAGATGATGCCTTTTCTTTTTGGTTTAATTTTATTACAAATTCGGCCACCTAACCATTGACCATTTTAATATCCTTGTCTCCATGGCCGGCCATCTCTCCCAAAATGGCCTTGTTGCACTTTAAAGACCTCCAATTTTGGTTCTCTAGCTATTTAACATATTTGGGTAGTAAAACAAAACTTTTTCCCTTTATGCGATTTAGACTTTTTTCGCAATTAAGCTCACAAACGCTAAAATTAGTTCACCAAAATTTTCATGCACTCATATAATCATGCTATAATACATAAAATATTTTTCAAATAATTTATTGACCTCAGATTTTTGGTTCCTAAACCACTATTCTGACTAGGCCCAAAATCGGGCTGTTACACCAACTCTAACTGGCCCATCAACTCTGGCATTTTTCTTAGGCCTCTAAAACGAACTTGAGGGCTCTGAATCCCTCTTGTTCCTCCCCTTTTCCTTCTCACAATTCTGGTGCTCAACGCGTTTCACATCCTCAGTGATCTTTACCTTATCGACTAAAGCGACAAAATCTCGCTCCTCTGCGGAGCTATCAGAATCCTTAAACTATCTATGAGGCCATCCTCGAAACGGACACAGTGCTCATATTCAGTTGCCACCATCCCACATGCATAGCGGCTTAATCCAAAAAATTCAGACTCATATTCTACCACAGATTTATCCCCCTGGGTCAAATTCAGAAACACACTTCTCTGGGCATCTACATAACTAGTGCCCACATACTTTCTTTGGAACGCAGCCTTGAACAACTCCCAAGTTAACCCGTCGGGTTGAGTAACCTTTTTAACTATAAGCCAGCATTGATAGGTTCTCGCAGTAATGACACTGTACCTTTTATCTTCTTCTCTGGGGTGCAGTCGAGGTCATCCATGATCCTCTCTATGGCCTCAATCCAATATTTAGCCACATTAGGGGCAACTCCAGTGATACCCCTAAAAATCTCAACCTCATTAGACCTGAGTCGTTTGTCACCGACCCACAGCCCACAGTATAAGTATTAGGCCCAACGACCCTTTCCAGAATTTGTAACATAGCTTAGGATAGTGCGTCCTCCCCAACTGCACAATCGTGTGACCCAATCTCAGTCAGAGGTGAAGCCGGAGCCTCCCTAGCTTCATTGTTAGGCATATGGACTGATGCCAAAGACCCTGCCCGAGCACCTCCATGGCCTCCGCCGTGGCCTCTTGTACCCCTTCCACGAGTACCTCTAGTCTCATTATCGATTTGCGTTTTATCAGAATTATAAATTTTATACATCAGTTTACAGTTCTAATGTTTAATACAGGATATTTTATGGAAAAAATTATCAATAATTCATAGTTTTCGCAAAACGCAGTCTTACTACAGTTTTAGGTTACCCTAAATAGAGTATTTCAGTACAGTTTATTGCCTACAGTGTTCTCAGTATTTCAAATCATTTAAAACAGTTCTTTTTCGAAATTCCAAGTTTTAAAAGAAACCCAAAATCCACAACCGAGTTTTGCAACCTGGCTTTGATACCACTAAAAGTAAAACCCAAACCCGGCCTAGACGTTATGGTTTATTCTAAAACCTCCATATGGGGATTAAATCAATGTAACTTCATCTGAGGATTAAATCGACCCACCCATCCCTACACTCCAAAATATAGCACCGATTGCAGTACTAAATAGTATTTGCAGCAAAGCTGCTAGCACAGTACATTTCCTCCAAATATATCAAACCTACCCCCATGCAGCGTGTCATGTTATAATATAGTATGTATATGCAAAACTTTCATGCTCAAATATAGTCATACATATCAGAGGGGTATTTCAGTCATTTTACCTCTTAAGGATATAATAGTCATTTCAATAGTATGGGGTCTAAGTGTACTTACTGACCCAACAGTAGGTCCACAGGCGTCTCGAGTGACTCGTGCAACCTTAATGGTCGAACAGTAAAAATGGGCCCAAATCCCATAATACTGCACATGTGGGCCAACACGCCCGTGTGGCCCACAAAGCACAAGAATGGCCTTGGACGTGTAAGCTACACATCCTGGCCTAATAATCTCCACACATCTGTGTGGTTTACCAGTGTGGGGCCCACGAGCCCGTAGGGCCCACACAGCCCATTTCGGCCCAACGTGGCCCAAAATAGCCTAAGCCCGTAAAATCCTTCTACGATCAAACGCCTACGTTTTACGCGTTTGGATTACCACATGAGCGAGCGCACGCTCGTAGAGCATCAATAATCATACTTTTTTGGCTTTTGCCGAGCTATGTTTATAGCAGTGTGGTTACACACCTGTTTGCAAAAAGAGCGCATCCCCACGCACACCAGACCTAGATTCAATCATGATCCAATGTTAGTCCTTAAATTATTAAGGTTAAACACCCTCTTATTAGCACTTAATCCCCAATATAGTACATGTTACCTACCTTGTTTGAGCATGTACGATTTAATCCCCCTTAAACCAGTGACCACAATTGACTTCCAAATCCTTGGCCAAATCTACATTGCATCCTAATCTTATTAATTATCACCATGAACAAAATTAAATATAACCAAAATATCAAAAACTTACCACCATGTCGAACTAAGAATGGTTGATAAAAGTAATCGACCTATGACTACACAAGAGCTAAAAGTACACAGGATAATAGAGGCACAACGGAGTGATTCTACCTTTATCGAGAAACAGCAATACATAAAGATGTTAGATAAAGCTATTAGTGTGACTGAAAGAGAGAAAGAATTACCACATACCCACACAAGTCGAAAAACAATAGTCCAGAACTGATAGAGTAGAAGGGGAAGTATTTGGCTTAGCCTCTAGTTGCAAAAAGGAAGGAGTTGTGAGGGAAAAAAAAGACAAGATATTCGACCAAGGAACAATAACCGCTTGGGAGAGAAAAGAAGAAAGGAATCAGCCTAAACCAAGAGCTAGCAACCAAAGAATAGAAAGAGAGAATAGGGTATTCGGCTACAATAGTTAAGATGAAAAGAGGGAAAGAGCAAGAAGCAATCGGTTCCAAAAATAGCACAGTTCAGAAAGAGGGAAAAAGAGAGAGTTTGGGCAAAAGGAGAAAGAATCAATAGCAGAAAAGATCGCCCAAAATTAAAGCAGGCAAAACGCACGTTACCCTAAAGGAAAATCTAACACAATCAGCCACCAAGAAAAAGAAACTCCAAAAGTAGACAGAAATTGAAACTTGAGAGGGTAGCCAAACTCAACCGAAATTTTGTGTGCCTCCAATCCAATTTCGACACAAGTCCTTCTCTCCCCTCAACTCCCCATGAATTCCTCCCCAAATCTCTCCACAATCATCCTCAAACTAATCACCATCCAAATCCCCCTTTGTTCTCCTAAATTTCGGCTACACACTCCCCTACACCTTTCAAATACTTCAACAGTCCAAGCAACAGAGTTCTACTAACACACAACCTCTCACACGGCAACATGCAAAATAAAACACCCCTTGTGAGCAGCATGACTAGAACTCAGCCAGCAGTAACACGCCACTATCCCTTGGACCAACAGCCTTTTTATGACTTGATTTTCCCCCAATTATTTAAGAACCCACTATCTAGAAGCAAGGGTTTTATTCAATTGAAACAAATTTTTTGCTAACGCCAAGGTTTGAACCCAAGACTTCCCACATTTCTCAGGGCACTTAACCATTAAAGCAAGCAAGTAAATATGCAACATAACATACAAATTTACTCACTTAAGATTTGGGGCGTTACAATACTATCATAATCACATTAAATCTCAAGCTTACAATTTCATGTATTATATATACTTTCACATATAAATTATTCATGGCCGAATGAACATATATATACAATAACAAAGTATCATTCAATTTCCAAGCCAAAATACCATTATCATACCAAGTACATATACACTTATATACATGTATTCATAAATCAAAGTATAACAATCATATACTTAATTATATTATATGGCTGAATATACCATACAAATGCACATATGTTTACATTAGTAACTTGTACAATTTGCATCACATATTAAATGGCCAACTTACTTTATTTTCAAATAGGTAATTAACTAACTCATACCTAATCGTTTTAGCTTGTTTTACACATTTGATCACAACTTATTGTTGCCCGTTAAACCATTTAGAATTAAATAGGATACTCGGATAATCACACATACGTACAATGCCAACGTCCCAGATTTGGTCTTACATGCTATCTCATATCGATGCCACTGTCCCAGATAGGGTCTTACACGAATCAAATACGATGCGATGTCTCAAACGTGGTCGTACATGTAACTACATATATCGATGCCAACGTCCCAGATGTGGTTTTCCACAAGAACACATATAGGAAATCCTATGTCATGACATATGTATCCTAGTTATTCCTAAGGTTCGTACGGGGCTTTTGAATGTCGTAACTCCGTTAGAACGATTTCATAAACATAATTCCCTATCATATTCACATTCGGCTAACAACATATACACTTCACATAATTCATTCCAGCATAATAAGTTCATATTTATTTAAAATAAATAACATTTATTTGCTTATAAACTTACCTCAAACAATGAAAATCGGAACGGGATGGCTAGTCGACAACTTTAGTATTTCCCCAATCCAAATCCAATTTTTTTGGTTCTTGATCTAAACATATTCAAATTAACTCATTCAAACATATTTTTACTCAATTTAGTCCATAAACACATAAATGGGAAAATTACTATTTTACCCCTAACATTTTACACTTTTTTTACAATTTAGTCCTTATTGCACAAAACACAAAATATGCAAAATTTTAATATATAATGCATAGGCTGAATATTCATCTTCCTCATACAAGTCCATATGTTTCATTTATTTCACATTTTAGTCCCTCAATTTATTATTTTTGCAATTTATTCCTAATTACTCAAAATCATCAAAAATTCCAATCAAAACATATCAATCCAAAACGTATCTTTCATATTTCATCAACTATTATCACAAAACTCAAATATTCATCAATGGAATAACTCAAAATATTCATCAAAATCAGAAATTCAAGCATGGTCTTTATATATTACACTGCAAAGATCTCAAAAATGTAAAAATTATCAAAAACTGAGCTAGTTACATAGTTTAATCAAACTCAACAATGGCCGAATGCCCTAGCTTTGTTTCTTTCTTTTCTTTTTAATGTTATTCAGTCAAAACTAGAAACATGAACACTGGTGTCTTTACTTTATGTTTTATATTATTATTACTTATTAATCATTTTACTTTTATAACCTTTATAACAGAATTTTAAAACCATATATTATAAGGTCACTACCATCCATGATTTATAAATATGTCTAATTGCAACATAAATGCCTCCATTTAAAAGGAAAACAATAATTCGGTCCTTACACATTAAACTATCAAGATTTCATTTTACATGATTAAGCCCTTTTATTTAATCGGACACTCAAACGACAAAATTAAATCACAAAAATTTCACGCATATAAATTAACACATAATAAACGCAGAAAATAATTTTAAATTTTTTTACTGATATTCGTGGTCTTGAAACACCATTCCAAATAAGGTCTAAATCGGGCTATTACACAGAGATTTATTGACCAAAAATGCAAAGAATTTCTTGAGTTAAAGCAGGGTCACATGACTGTGACAAAATATGAATGGAAATTCGTGAGACTCAGTCGATATGCCTGAGAGTGTGTTTCGACCGAAGCCATAATGTGTAAAAGATTCAAAGACGGGTTGAACAAAGACATTAAACTGCTAGTTGGCATTCTTGAAAAAAAAAGAGTTTGTAGTGTTGGTTGAGTGAGAATGCAAAGTCGAAGAGCTCGGGAAAAAGAAAAGAAAAGCTGACTTTGAAGCTAAAGATTCAAGTAAGAGATCATTGAGTAAGCCATTTCAGTAGACATTAAAGAAAATTTGAGATGATTTTGGCCGTTCAAAGGCTACTGCGGGTTATTCTAGACGGGATCGAGATAGACCACCTATGAGCTCGAGAGCTACCTTAGTTGCTAGTGTTGGTAATGTTAGATCAAATCAACCCAGTTTAAAAATTGTGTTAAATGACATTTCGACAATTGTAGATTGTATGATCGGGCCTGTTTTAAATGTGGATCGATGGATCAGTTCATTCGTGAATGCCTTAAGTTAGCTGAACAAAACACAGTACAGAATGCGATACCAAGTAACATGTCAGCTCTAGGTAGACCACCCAGAAATGCGGGTAATATGAGTAATAGTCATAGATTAACTAATGACACATCAGTTCAATCTGAGGCTTGTGCACCTACCAGAGCTTATGCTATATGCGCAAGCGAGGAGGCTTCATCCCCAGATGTTATTACTGGTACATTCACTCTCTATGATACTAGTGTAATTGTGTTTATTGATCCTAGTTTGGCTCATTCTTATGTGTGTGAGACTTTAGTATTCAGTAAGACTTTGCCTATTGAGTCTACTGAGTTTGTGATTAGAGTATTGAACCCCTTGGGCCGGTGTGTTCTGGTTGAAAAAGTGTGTACGAATTTTCCTTTAGTGATTCGAGATTCATGTTTTTCAGCTAATTTAACGTATTTTCCATTTGACAAGTTCGATATAATTCTGGGTATGGACTAGTTGACTTTGAACGATGATGCCATAAATTGCAAAAGAAAGATTATTGATTTACGGTGCCAAAATGATAAGATTATTCGGATTGAATCTAATGATCTGAAAGGTTTACCAGCAGTGATATCTTCGATGTTAGCTCAGAAACATGTGAGAAAAGGTTGTGAAGCTTACTTTGTGTATGTGCTTGATAGTAAAGTGACCGAAAGAAAGATTGAATTAGTACCAGTTGTGTACAAGTATCCGGGTGTGTTTTTTGAAGAATTGTCGGGTTTGCTACCTATTCGAGAAGTAGCGTTTGGTATTGAGTTAGTGCCAGGGACAACTCTGATACCGATAGCTCCGTATAGAATGGCACCTACTGAATTAAAAGAATTGAAAGCTCAGTTGCAAGAACAGATAGAGGTTTAACGCGACTGAGTTTCTCTTACTGAGGTGTACCAATTTTATTTGTGAAAAAGAAAGATGGAACTATGGGAATGTGTATCGACTATAGACAGCTCAATAAGGTGACTATAAAGAATAAAAATTTGTTTCCATGGATTGACGATCTGTTCGATCAGCTGAAACGGGCTATAGTATTTTCAAAGATAGATTTGAGATCAGGTTACTATCAGCTGCGAGTTAAAGACTCTGATGTGCCAAAGACTGCCTTCAAAATGTGGTACGAACATTATGAGTTTCTGGTTATGCCTTTCAGACTTACTAATTCACCTATTGTTTTTTATGGATTTGATGAATCGGATCTTCAGACAGTATATAGATCGATTTGTGGTTGTGTATATAGATGACATTTTGATCTATTCCCGTGATGAAACCGAGCATTCCGAACATCTGAGACTTGTGTTACAGACTTTGCGAGATAAATAGTTGTATTCAAAGCTCAGTAAATGTGAGTTTTAGTTACATGAAGTCAGTTTTCTGGGGCATGTTGTGTCAGCATCGGGTATTCAGGTAGATCTGAGTAAAATTTCAGTTATATTGATTGGAAACCTCTGAGAAATGTTTCTGAAGTCCAAAGTTTCTGGGACTTTCTGATTACTATAGACGGTTCGTGAAAGGTTTCTCTACAATTTCAACTCCGATGATGAAGCTATTACAAAAATATGTTAAGTTCGAATGGTCAGAAAAGTGCTAGAAAAGTTTTGATTAGTTGAAAGCCTTTTTGACTGAAGCTCTAGTACTAATTCAACTAGAATCGGGTAAAGAATTTGTTATCTATAGTGATGCATCTTTAAATGGTTTGGGCTATGGAGGAAGGCAAAGTCATAGCTTATGCCTCGAGACAATTAAAGCCGCATGAAAAGAACTATCCGACACACGACCTAGAATTGGTAGCCATTGTGTTTGCATTGAAGATATGGCGTCACTATCTGTTCAGTGAAAAATGTCATGTTTATTCTGATCATAAGAGCCTGAAATATTTGATGACTTAGAAAGATCTGACTTTGAGTCAGCGTCAATGGTTAGAGTTGTTAAATGACTACGAGCTTGTGATTGACTACCATCCGGGAAAGGCTAATGTCGTTGCTGATACTCTAAGCCAAAAATCACTATTTTCTTTGCGTGCAATGAATGCACATATGGATATGTGTAATGATGGTTCGATAATAGCTGAATTAAAAGAAAGACCGTTATTTATTCAACAGATATGTGATACTTAGAAAATTGATAATGAATTGTTCACAAGGTGAAGCCAATGTGATTCGAATGTGGATTCAGAGTTTTGAGTTAATGCTGAAGGTTGTCTAAGGCTCAGAAACCAAATATGTGTTTTGAAAAATCTAGAATTGAATCTGATGATTTTGAAAGAAGCACACAGTAGTTGGTTATCTATTCACCTCGGTAGTACGAAAATGTATAATTATAACGCCCCAAATTTTGGGCCTAGAAGTATTGGGTCTTGAGCATAGGAATAGTTAGGAGGCTGCACATAAATGTTTAGTCATGCAAGAAAGTAACAAAATTATATGTTTGATTCAGTGGTTAAGTGTATTATGAAGTGTCTGAGAAGTCCTGGGTTCAAGCCTTGCCTTGAGCAAAAGTTTTGTTTTAAATGGATAAACCTCTGTCTCTAGTTTGTAAGCTTTTAAATAAATGTGGATATTTTATGACAAAAAGAGCCAGCTAGCCTAGGGGATACGTGGCGTGTTACTATAACCTGAGGTTTGAGGTTCGAGTCTTGGTATGCGTAATGGGGAGTTTTATTTTGCTGCTAGTATTGTGGGAGTGTCTTAGCTCAACCGAATTACTGAAGCATTGGATTGGGATTCGAAATTGGTGGTTGAGGAAGGGGTGGACGTTTTTAGGGAGTGGATTGCGGAATTTTGGTTGTTAGTGAGATTTGGGAAGTGTTTTGGGAGGAAAATTTGGATAAAAGAGATTGTGTGGAGTTCAAACTAGTTTGTGGAGAGATGTGAGGAGATTTTCGAGGAGTGGATCAAGGGAAGGAAGTAGTGGTGCTGAAATTGAACTCTTTCTCAAGAGAATTCAACTACCATCTATCATTTCGGCATTTTCCTCCTAGTTTTGACGTTTTCGATTTTGGGAGTTTTCTCTCTACTTCATCTTTCGATATTTCTGCTTGGTGCCCTACCGTCTTTTGTTTTCTACTTATGTTTTTTGTGCTTACTCCCTCTTTCAATTGGTTCTGATCAGTACCTTCTCCTTTTGTCATTTTCTGAGTACTCATTTCTCTCTTTTCTCTATTCCTTCGGCTTCTATCGAGTTCTCCTCTTACACTGTTAAAGTAGAATATCATCTTCTCCTCTCCTCCTTCTTTGATTCTTCTGTGATTAATGAATCTCCCCTCTTTCCCATACTGTTACTTTGAATGAATACCTCATTTTTCCTCTTCCCCCAATTGATTTTCACTTGATCGAATAATACTCATTCTTTCAACCTCTCTGTGTCGATTCTCCTGTGCTCTCTGTCGTTTTTAGGGGTAATACAACTATTTAGTTATGCTCTCTCTCTTCTCTTGTTCTCTACTGTAATAGCTTTCCATCTAAAAACTCTTTTCTCTGTCGATTACTGTTAGGAGGTGCGACTGTTACATCTTGTGCCTCGGTTCAAGTGGGTGTTTCTAGGGGTAGGTCGAATACTACTATCTTCTATTCTTAGCCTGCTCCTTCTGTAAGTAGCTATACACTTGGTTCATCTATTTGTGTGTATGGTATTAGTTAACAAGTTACGATTGGGATGTAGGTAGTCTTGAAGGATTTTAAGCGATCCCTTGCTACGGTTTAGTGTGATCGATCAAGGCGAGTGATAGGTAATCTCTCGAGCAAATGTTTTGGGTTAGGGTTCTTTTCAATTGATTGGCAAGTGAGTAACTGAAGTTTCTGATTGTGTTAGGTTGGGGTTTTCGTGGGTCAGTCGAGCACTTTTGCAAACAGGTGTGTAACCACACTGCCACACTCATAAATTAGCAAAAGTCGAAATAACTAATCGTCGACACCACACGAGTGTGCGCCCGCTCGTGTGGTAATTCGAACGCCTAAACGTGGGCAAAAGATTGTTAAGGTCGGCCATGAACGACTTCATGGTCTAAGGCTAATTTGGGCCATGTTGGGCAGAAATGGAACGTGTAGGCCCCACACAGGTAAATCACTCAGATGTGTGGAGAATATTGGACCTGGCTATGTATACCATACAACCAAAGCCATTTCTGGGTTTCGTGGGCCACACAGGTGTGTAGGCCCACATGGGCCGCATTATGGGCCTTGGGCCCATTTTTCACTATTGGACTGTTAAGGTTGCATGGGTCGCCTGAGACGACTGTGGAACAGCTATTAGGTCAGTAAGTATACCTAGACCCCAATTTGATATAATGACTATTTTGCCCTTATGTGATATATGTTTATATTTTACCATGCTATTGCAACTGTGTTGGGTACAAGTATAATATTACGATATGACATGACATGTGGCATGATGCATTGCATAGAGGTGGGTTTTTATATGATTGGAGGAAGTGTATTGTAATCGCAGCTCTGCTGTAAATCACTGATGGCTTTAAGCCTATTATAATTGATACTATAATGGGCTAAGGCCCTAACTGAAGCTAAACTGTTACTGATACGAGCTTAGGCCTAGACTATTTTTGCTTACTTCATGATTGATTGTTACTCATTAAAGGATGACACACTTAGTTGTCGTAAAATATCTCTTCTGTTTATCTGCACAGGTAATCCTTAGGCGGATTGGTGCTTTGAGGGACTTGAAGGTGGCCACACAACAGCTTACGCTTCCGTATTTGACTTTTAATTTATAAATAGTTTAATTTGGGTATTTTCTGTAATAAGGCCTCTTTAAATTTTTAACATTTAATTTGGGGTTTTATTTATATTGATTTATATATGCTAGCAGTAGGACACGAGTTTTCAAAAGATAAATGCTTTTCCAACATCACATTTACGAAACATATTTTAAAAGCTTCCGTAACAAACAATGTTTTAAAAAGTAATAACAATTTTTAATGTGATTAACCTTTTGCCAAACGACTGGCGTTTTAAATTAAACAAACATCTTTAAAGATCACACAAAGAGGATAAACTGAGAATGGTTTTTTTACAATATCATACTTTACAAAAAAACACTTCAATGTGACATCGCCATATTCGGCCATATTGTCCAGGCCGGGTTTAGGACGTAACATTTAGTGATATCAGAGCCAAGTTTCAATACTCGGTTATGGATTTAGGCTTCTTTTAAAACTTGTAAATTCGGAAAGAATTGTTTCAAATGATTTGAGGTATGTTGAAATGTTTTACTGTATGTGTGGTACACCGAGACTTCACGCTGATCCTATAAGTTCTCTCTAAAACATGTATTTTAATTTTGACTGAAACTAGAATTACTAAGACTACTGTATGTAGTATACTATACTACAAACTCTTTATTTGTGTATACTGAAACTGTAGTAGACTGGTAGACATCGATAGACACTGCATTGTGAGGAAATAAAACTCTATATTTTTGATACTGTCTCCATAAAACATCTGTTAATAAACATTGGAACTGTAAACTGATGCATAAAACTATTAATAAGATAAAACGTAATTGATAGTGAGCACCAGAGGTACTCATGGAAAGGGTACAAGAGGCCACGGTGGAGGCCGTGGAGGTTCTCGAGCTGGGTTTTTGTCATCTAGCCATATGCCTAATGTTGAAGCTAAGGAGACACCGGCTTCACCTGTGACTGAGACGGGGTCTCATGATTGTGTGACTGGGGACGACGCACTGTCCCAGCCTATCTATAGACTGTACTGAAAACACTCAAGTTAAAGATGGTAGTGTTTTGGAACTAGAGTGCGCAGAGAGAGCGTAGTGGTGTAGTTTGTGTTATACGACTGATCTGATAGTTGGAAATTTCGGGGACAAAATTTCTTTAAGGAGGGGTGAATTGTAATGCCCCAAATTTTGGGCCTAGAAGTATTGCGTCTTGAGTATGGGAATAGTTATGAGGTTGCACATAAATGTTTAGTCGTGCAAGAAAGTGACAAAATTATATGTTTGTTTCAATGGTTAAGTATACTGGGAACTGTCTGAGAAGTCCTAGGTTCAAGCTTTGCCTTGAGAAAAAGTTTTGTTTTAAATGGATAAACGTTTGTCTCTAGTGAGTAGGCTTTTAAATAAATGTGGGTATTTTATGAAAAAAAGAGCCAGATGGTCTAAGGGATAAGTGGCGTGTTACTGTAACATGAGTTTTGAGGTTTGAGTCCTGGTATGCGTAATAGGCAGTTTTATTTTGCTGCTAGGATCGTATGAGTGGTCTAGCTCAATCGAATTACTGAAGAGTTGGATTAGGATTTGAAATCGGTGGTTGAGGAAGGGGTGGACATTTTTGGCAAGTGGATTGAGGAATTTCGGTTGTTAGGGATATTTTGAGAGTGTTTTGGGGAGGAAATTTTGGATAGAAGAGGTTGTGTGGAGTTCAAACTAGTTGGTGGATAGATCTGAGGAGATTTTAGATGAGTGGATCAAGGGAAGGAAGTAGTGGTGCCCTACTTTCTTTTGTTTTCTACTTCTGTTTTCTGTTCTTACTCCCTCTTTCAATCGGTTCTGATCAGTACATTCTCATTTTGTCATTTTTCGAGTACTCCTTTCTCTTTTCTCTCTATTCCTTCGGCTTTTATCGAGTTCTCCTCTTGCATTGTTAAAGCTGAATATCATCTTCTCTTATCCTCCTCCTTCGATTCTTCTATGATTAACGGATCTCCCTTCTTTCTCATACTGTTACTTTTAGTAAATACCTTATTTTTCCTCTTCCCCTAATCGATTTCCTCTTGCTCGAACAATACTCATTCTTTCAACCTCTCTGTGCCGATTCTCCTGTGCTCTTTGTCATTTTTGGTGGTAATGCAACTATTCAGTTATGCTCTCTCTTATCTTTTTCTCTATTATAATAACTTTCTGTCTAACAACTATTTTCTCTGTCGATTACTGTTAGGAGGTGCGACTGTTACATCTTGTGCCCCAGTTCAAGTGGGTGTTTCTAGGGGTAGCCCGAATACTACTGTATTCTATTCTTACTCTACTCCTTTGGTAAGTTGCTATACACTTGGTTCATCTATTTTTATGTATGGTATTAGTTAACAATTTACGATTGGGATGCAGGTAGTCTTTAAGGATTATAAGCGATCCTTTACAACGGTTTAGTGTGATCGATCAAGGTGAGTGATAGGTAATCTCTCGAGCAACTGTTTTGGGTTAGGGTTCTTTTCAATTGATTCGTAAGCGACTAACCGAAGTTTCTAATTGTGTTAGGCTGGAGTTCTCGTGGGTTAGTCGAGCACTTTCGCAAACAGGTGTGTAACCATACAGCCACACTCGTAAATCGGCAAAAGCCGAAATAACTAACCATTGACACCACACGAGCTTGTGCTTGCTTGTGTGGTAATTCAAATACCTAAACGTAGGCATAAGATCGTTAAGGTCGGCCATGAGCAACTTCATGGTCTAAGGCTAATTTGGGCCATGTTGGCCAGAAATAGACTGTGTGGGCCCCACAAGCTTGTGGGCCCCACACGGGTAAATCACACGGATGTGTATAGAATATTGGACCTGGCGTGTATTCCACATGGCTAAGGCCATTTCTGGGTTTTGTGGGACACACGGGTGTGTGGGCCCATATGAGCTGCATGATAGGCCTTAGGCCCATTTTTCACTATTGGACTGTTAAGGTTGCACGGGTCACCCGAGACGACTCTGGACCTACTGTTAAGTTGGTAAGTATACCTAGACCACAACTTGATAAAAATGATTGTTTTTCCCTTATATGGAAAAATGACTATTTTGCCCCTATGTGATATATGTTTATATTTTAGCATTCTATTGTAACTATGTTGAGTACAAGTATAATATTATGATATGACATGACATGTGGCATGATGCATTGCATGGGGGTGGGTTTTTATATGATTGGAGGAAGTGTACTATACTAGCAGCTCTACTATAAATCACTAATGGCTCTAAACCTATTATACTGGCAGCTCTGCTGCAAATACTGTTTAGTGCCGCAACTAGTGCTATTTTGGTATGTAGGGATGGGTGGGTTTATTTTATCCCTACATGGTGTGTAAAGCTGGACGGAGTGGTGTGTAGAGGCTGGTTGGGTAGGATTTCTGATTGTATATCTGTACTGTGACCGCTATTGAATTGGCTAAGGCCCACACTAATTCTGATACTGTAATGGGCTAAGGCCCTAATTGAAACTGAATTGCTACTGGTACGGGCTTAGGCCCAAACTATTTTTACTTACTACATGATTGACTGTTACTCATTAAGGGATTACACACTGTGTTTTCGTAAACTCACCCTTCTGTTTATTAGCGCAGGTAATCCTTAGGCGGATCGGTGCTACGAGGGACTCGAAGGTGGCCACACAACAGCTTATGCTTCTGTATTTGACTTCTAATTTATAAATAGTTTAATTTGGGTATGTTCTGTAATAATGCCTCTTTAAATTTTTAATGTTAATTTTGGGTTTTATTTATATTGATTTATATCTGCTAGCAGTAAGACACGGGTTTCCAAAAGTTAAATGCTTTTCAAATATCACGTTTACGCAACATATTTTAAAAGCTTCCGCAACAAACAATGTTTTCAAAAGTAATAACTATTTTTAATGTGATTAACATTTTGCCAAACGACTTGTGTTTTAAATTAAACAAACATCTTTAAAGATCACACAAAGAGGATAAATTGAGAATGGGTTTTTATAATATCGTACTTTACAAAAAACACTTCAATGTGACATCATTGGATTCGGCCATAACGTTCAGGCCGGGTTTGGGGTGTTATAATAATGATTTGAAACAACTTTACTAGTGGCATGGTATGAAACGAGACATTTCTAACTTTGTCTTGAAATGTTTAGCTTGTTAGCAAGTAAAAGCTGAGCATTAGGTTCCTTCTAGATTGCTTCAGCCGATCATGATTCCTGAGTGGAAATAGGAAAGAGTCATGATGGACTTTGTATTTGGTTTACCGTTGACACCAAGCAAGAAAGATGCAATCTGGGTTATTATGGATAGATTGACTAAATCGACTCATTTTGTTCCGGTTCGGACAGATTACTTGCTTGATAAGCTAGTTGAATCGTATGTTTCTGAGATTGTGAGATTACACAGAGTACCTATTTCTATTGTTTTAGATAGAGATCCGAGGTTTACATCGCGGTTTTGGAAGAAACTACAATATGCTCTAGGTACGAAATTACATTTCAGCGCTACTTTCCATCCACAAACAGATGGTTAATCTGAACGAATCATTCAGATACTTGAGGATATATTGAGATGTTGCATTCTAGAGTTTGAAGGTACATGGGAACAATACTAACCTCTGATTGAATTTTCATACAATAATAGCTTTCAATCGAGTATCAAAATGGCACCTTACGAGGCTTTGTACGGTCTTAAATGTCGTACACCATTGTATTTGACTGAGCTCAGTGAAAATAAGATACACGGGGTCGATTTGATTAAAGAGACTGAACAGAAAGTGAAAGTAATTTGAGAAAGTCTAAAAAACGCGTCAAATTGTTAGAAATTGTATGCGGACTTGAAACGAAAAGGTATAGAGTTTCAAGTCGAGGATAAAGTGTTTTTGAAAGTTTCACCGTGAAAGAAAATACTCAAATTCGGTCGTAAAGGCAAATTGAGTCTGAGATTTATTGGGTTGTACGAGATTATAGAACGTATCAGGCCGTTGTTAATAATGTGATGAAGTCGTTGTTTGATGATGAAGAATAAATCTTTGATGCTTGATTTTCATGTTTAATTAAGTGATTTTTGATAAAAATGTGTATTACGGACTAAATAGAGAAATTTGTAAATTGAGGGGTTAAAATGTGAAATAAATGAAAGAAATGGGTTGCTAGAGGCCTAAGGTAAATTTGGCCTAATATGGGTTTGATGAGATTTTGTGTATTTTGTGTTATTTTGAAATAGGGACTAAATTGTGAGAATGTGAAATGTTAGGGCTAAAATGCAAAATGCCCAAATTATGTGTTCTTGGATAAAATTTAATGAAATGTTGAATAAGTAAGTTAATTTTGATATTAATTAGATTGGAAAACGTGAAATTCAGATCTAGATAAAGGGAAAATCAAAGTATCGGATTAGTCGGCTTAATTTGTCGTTACTGTGAACGAGGCAAGTTTGTATTTTAATAAACGTTATGAAATCATATTCTAAATGCATACTATTTGTATGATTGAATTCAATGTCAAATGGTAATACAAATATATGTATTTTGAATAAGTTATATATATGTTATTTTGATATTGAATTGTTCGAGAAGTAGAATATATGAATACGAGAAAGTTCTAATAATTTGACGACATCCGAAAGCCCCGTACAAACCATAGGAATAGTTAGGATAGATATGTCATGACATAGGATTCCGATATGTGTTATCGTGCAAGACCACGACTGGGATGTTGGCATCGATTTGTGATTTACGTGTAAGACAATGTCTGGGACATTAGCATCGTATATGATTTCGTGTAAGACCCTATCTGGGACGGTGCCATTGGTATTTGATTACATGTAAGACCACGTTTGGGATGTTGGCATTATACGAGCTTATGAGTTATTCAAGTATCCTTATTGATTCCGAACGGCTGAACGGGCATTCCAAGAAATAAATGATTAAGTGAAAGACATTTCGATTTAGGTATGTTGAAAAGTATACAATATTTGAAAATGAAAGGTAAGTATATATGTGCAAAGAATGTTATGTGATGTATATGGAAATGAAATGTGAATACATGTAAATGAAACATGAATCAATGAATAAGATATGGTTTATAAAGTGGCATACGTGAAATTGTCAGATGTTATATGTATGAAAGGTGAAATTTAGTATAAATGATGATATGAGATTTATGTATATATATATGATTAGATGTGTTATTTCCATAATGTGCTCATTTGGCTCTACGAAAGTGTGAATTGAATGATATAGGAGAATTGAGTTGAATAAGCTTGTGAAAGCTAAAGTTATTGAAGTAACCAAGTATAATATTGAATGATGATAATTCGATATGAAAACATGTTTTATAACTTGGAAAAGTTGTATGAGATAGTATATCATGCATATGACTCTGTAATGAAATTATTTGTTATATTAAGTTTATTAAGGTGCAAGCTTACTAAGCTTTAAAGCTTACTCTGTATGCATTTTTCCTATGTTTATAGAGTTTTGGAGACTTGCTCAGGTTGGAAGTTGAAGGAGATCAGATCACACTATCCGGTTATCATTTTAGTAAATTAAAGTTTTGAAATTTTAGTTTTGTGGCATGTATAGGCTAGTTTTGATATAGTTGATTTTAGAATTAGTATATGTATATAACCATGTGAAAATGGCATGTCCATGATACGAATGTTAGTATTTATATTCAGTCACAATATAAGCTTAATTTAAGAGGTATGATTCATGGTAAATATATGGTGATGCTGGCTACATGAAATTGGTTTTGAGTAATGATGTGTAAGGTTTATAATTAGCTTATTATGGTAAGCTTGATTCATAGTATGTCTTGCATTTGTGGATTAATATAATTCAGTTTAAGCGAAGTAAATATGGCTGATGGATGTGATTAGGTTGTGGTTTTTTATTGACTTGTTTTGGTTGTATAATTTATCTTGTGAATTGGTTTGGCAGTGGTAAATAATAAGCATGCTTTGTGGTCATAAGGTTATTTTATAATGTGTCGTGACATTAACTTAGCTAACCGAATTGATGAGAAATGAATTGGATATGTATAGGTAATATTGACATGTTATTTAGCACATAAGTTTTGTATATTGTTTCGGCAATTGAGCTAGAAAATATCTATTGATAACATGGTAACTATGCACTTATATATAGATGGTGTTAAAGCATATGTGTCCATTTGGTAAGGTTGGTTTTTGGTTCATGTATGGATGCTTGTTAAGCCATATGTTATGTTTTGATTTTGACTTAATATAAAATGCACATATGACTATGTTGCTAAAATCTGTACTTGACTATTTTGTGGAGTTGGTTTTTCCAAATATGCTAAAGCACCATAAGCCATGTGATACGGATTATTCTGTTTGATATGTGCATGAGTTGAAGTAATAAGTTTGATAACTAGCTTATGAAATATATGTATGATATTTGCTCAGTTATAAGTTAAGCATTAGATAGTCATGATCCATTGTATATAATGTTTGGATATTACTTTTGGAAATGCATGAATAGCTACCTATTAATTGGTTAAAAATGTGGTATATTAATGATTGAATGATGCTTGTAGGAAGGACTCAAATTGGGTGGCATTTTGGCTTTGTAAATGGTCTAATTGCCCACATGGGCAGGGACATAGGCATGTGTTTCTGTCGTGTTGCCCTAGGGCCATTTTGAGATGATCCTAGGCAGTCCACACAGTCGTTCACACACGGATGTGTGCTAGGCCGTGTGGCCAAGTCAGTTTCGACCATGGCCTAGGAGCACGGGTGAATCTAATGCTGTGCAAGGCACACGGCCAGTTCACACGGGCGTGTGACCTTTGTGACTTTGAAAAATGTTAAGTTTCAGAAAAATTTATGTATGTCTTCAGTTTAGTCATGACCCCATTCTAATGCATGCTTAAGGTCTCTGTGACAGCCCTAAAGTGACCCTAGTCGGAAAGCGGTTTCGGGACCGCTAAACCGAGTCACCAAATTATCTGAATATGATATTTATTGTCCAAAATATGTGAATATGAATGTGTGAAAGTTTTAAGCTTCGATTTAGTAAATTGCATGTGAATTTAGTCAATAGGACTTATGTGTGACACTTTTGAAATGTGATAAGTTAATCTATAAGGATCTATTAGTGCATGTAATCAAAAGGGTGGACTTGCATGTCAATTTCCCCCCCTAATTAGTAGTGACCGGCCATGAGCATGAGGGTGGACAAAATGTTATGGCTAAAAAACATGTCATGAACATGTTGGGTTAATGCTTTATGTTAGGAAAAATAAAATAAGGAGTATGGGCAATAAAATAATAATGGGAAGGTAAATGATGATGAAAAAAAAAGAAAGAAAAAAAGCTCTCATGTTGTTCTTGGTCGAATAGAAGAAAGAAAAAGAAAGAAAAAAAAGCTCTCATGTTGTTCTTGGCCGAATAGAAGAAAGAAAAAGAAGGAAAAAGAGCTTTGAGGAAATCGACTATGGTGGTTTGCTAGACTAAGGTATGTTTGATGATGTTCCATGAGATGCATGCATGTTTTAGTTGTTAGCTTGAGTTCTACCTAGCCCATGGTCTAAATCTTGCTATGTGATGGAGATGACACTCGGCCATGGATGTATCATTCTTGCTTGGTGTTGATGTTGTGTTGATGAGATATCAAGTTATTTTTGTGACCCAAGTTGAGATTTGGATTTTGGAATGAGTAAGGTTTTCGGCTATGGTAATTATAAGGGTGATGGATGTTGTTTCATACTAAATCTAGATGAACAATGTTAGTGCTTATATCTCTATATTTATGAATTTCTTTCTTGGTTTTACCTCAAACCCATGAAGTATTTTTAATTGGTGTTGTTAGAGGTTTCGGTCATGGGATTATAAGCTTGTTAGTTTTGATGGTGAAATTTATGCCTTGTAAAGGTAAATGGTTCAAAGGAACATTCGGCCATGATGTAAAAATTATGGTGAAGTGATGTTAAATGCTTTGAATATTGAATATATATATTGTTATAAGTTGAATTTAAGGTTTGCTAAATTGTCTTTGTCATTGCCGAATGTGTGTATAGTTAAAGAGAATTTGTTTAAGTGCTTAGTTAATTGATATTGAGTTAATGATATGTGTATTCGGTCATAAAGTTTCACATGAGGAAATGTTAGATTAATGGTATTAAATTGCTTAATGTGATTAAAAATGCGTATGACCATTTTGTATTTGAGCTAAAGGTGGCCATATGACCTATCAAATTCATTGTCATATTCGGCCATAAGCTAGCATAATGAGACTTTAATAAGTTAAATTTGTTTGAATTAGCTCAAGAGCTTAGAGGACCAAAGTTGGATAAGGAAAAGGAAAAAGTGATCGAATAGCCGCCGAAATCGTTCGACAACATCCGAGGTAAGTTTTCGAGTAATGAAACTTAGATTATGATTCGATTAGATTAGATTATGTTATAAGCAAATCAAAATCATGCCCTTTGTATGTAGCTATTGAGCCGAAAATGATAATGCTTGATAAGTGAATTGTGTTTGAATTCTAGTTATGAATATGAAATATTGATGTGTCATGATTTATTGATATGTGCATGGATATTCGGATTGATAACCGGGCTAAGTCCCGAAGGCATTTGTGCTAGTGACTAATTCCGGGCTAAGCCCGAAGGCATTTGTGCGAGTTACTATATCTGGGCTAAGTACCGAAGGCATTTGTGCGAGTTACTATATCCGAGCTAAGTCTCGGAGGCATTTGTGCGAGTTACTATAACCGGGCTAAGTCCCGAAGGCATTTGTGTGAGTTACTATAACCGGGCTAAATCCCGAAGGCACTTGAGCTAGTAGCTATATCCGGCTAAACTCCGAAGGTACTTGGTTTGGGAATGAGCGATCTTGCTGTAAATTTCAAATTAATACGCTCATAAAATCCAAACGATGAGGTATGTTTCGTATATGCATCGGAAAAGTCGATTCGTTTTAAATAGTATTCGTTCAATTGATTAACGAATTTTCGGCCTTTAGTTAGGTTTGATACCTTGTGAATGAATATATTGATTGAAGCGTGAAGTAAGTATGTTTATGAGAATGTGCATATATGAAGTTATCCATTTCGCCATATGAATGTTATACCTTAGCCGAAACTAATTTCATTATTCAAAACTTACTAAGCATTAAATGCTTACTCCGTTTCTTTGATTCTCTGTTTTATAGATTTTGGTTCGTCAGCGATCGGACTCGGGATTGTCGAAGTCGAAGTCGTCCACACTATCAAAGCCCCCTTGGTACACTTTTGATTGAACCCTGAAATGGCATGTATAGGACTACCCTTTTTGTTGTTGGTCATGTACCCTTTGGTTTTGTATAAATTTGGATAGCCATGCGAAAATGGCTTATATACACTTTGAGCATAGCTTTATAATCGTCTTGTATGTTGTTTATTGAGAGGTATGGAAATTTTTGGTAACGATTAGCTATTGGGAATGGTTAATTATGATTATTTTGATGCTATGTATGACAAACTCTAGTTGATTCATGGAAAACCATGAAATAGGTAAGGTTTACCTTAAAAAACAGATGCTGACAGCAGCAGTGGTGTAGATTTGAAAAATCACTAAAAATAGTAAGAATGGAATTAAATAGTGAATAAATTTTTTAATCTAACCTTGATGAATCTACTTTCATATGGAAGAAAAGAAACGGTCATATGAGTCGTATTTTAAGAGATATTTAAGTTTTCGTTGGACAGGGCCAGAGCGATTTCTGGATCCCCTGATCTGACTTTGGAAATTCATTATAAATTAACCAGAGATAATTAGAAGTCATGCCATATATTTATAGATTCCTTTTTGAGTCTAGTTTCATTAGAAACAAACGGCATAAGTATTGAAGCCCTGTACAGGGAGATATATAAGTCGTAATGCATGAAGGTCAGAGCAGTTGAACCCTGTAACAGGGGAGACTTTAACTAATAAACTGTACTAATTGTCCCGACCAAAAATTCTAGAAAAAAACTTGTAGATGGATATATGAGTCTAGTTTCAGGGAAAATTTACGAAACTGATTTTCGAGTTTTGGAACTCAAGATATGATTTTTAAGGTGACAGTGACGCAGTTAGCCAGCTAGTCTGGAAATTTTTGAAATGGACTGTAAAAATAAGGGAATTAAGTCTGTTAACCCCTCGTGTCCGACTCTGGCAACGGTCTCGGGTACGGGGTGTTACAATTTTATTGGTATCAGAGCTACGGTTTAGTCGATTCTAGGACTACCGTAATACGTTTGGGTCTAGCTATACATGCCATTTTGTGATTATTTGATAGTGTGGTGATTTCTGACATTTGCAAATGTGTTTATTTATAGTAATGGATCCTGATCCCGACCGAGCGGTAGCTGATGATCTTGAGAGTGTAGCGCCTGCTCCCGCACAAGGGACAGCGCCGGCGGACTCTCAACCTATTGCTAGCAATCGAATGATGAGGCTAGGCAAGCTTTTTATAGCGTGATGAATGATTGGTTTAACCAATACATTCGAACTAATACGGCTGTTCCACAACCTCCATTCCCGACTAATGCCACCCCCGCACCTACAATACCTCCGGCAACCGACCAAATAAGGTCAAATAAGCCCCCAGTTGACAGAATCTGAAAACACGGGGCTACTGAATTTAAAGCTACGGACAGCGATGATGCCGAGCAAGCTGAATTTTGGTTGGACAACACATCCGGGTACTCGATGAGCTATCTTGCACACCCGATGAGTGCGTAAAGTGTACTATCTCCTTGCTACGTGATTCTGCCTACTATTGGTGGAATACGTTGACTTCTGTTGTGCCCAAAGATCAAGTAACTTGGGAGTTTTTCCAAACCGAGTTTCGAAAAAAGTATATCAGTCAGAGATTCATGGATCAAAAACGGAAGGAATTTCTTGAACTTAAACAAGGTTCCATGATGTTTACCGACTATGAACGAAAGTTTGTAAGGCTTAGCCGGTACGCTCGAGAATGCATTTCTTCAGAAGTCGTAATGTGTAAACGTTTCGAGGATGGATTGAATGATGATATAAAGCTGTATGTTGGCATTTTGGAAATCCGAGAATTTGTGGTACTTGTCGAGCGAGCTTGCAAAGCCGAGGAGCTCAGTATAGAGAAAAGAAAAGCTGATATGGGAGCAAAGGAGTTTCGTAAGAGGTCTTCGGAGAGGCCCTTTCAACAGTCATCGAAGAAATTTAGAGATGATTTGGGCCGATCTAGAGACACTTCGGGTTTTTCTAGATGAGATCGTGATCGACCCCCTATGAGTGCACGAGTCACTTCGGTCGCCAGTGTTGGAAATGATCGTCGAGACAGAACGGAGTGTCCGTATTGTGGTAAATGGCATTCGGGGAGTTGTAGATTCCATGACTGCTCCTGTTACAAGTGCGGATCAGTTGACCACTTTATTAAAGATTGCCCGAGGTTGTCTGAACAAGATGTAAATTAGAGTGGGAAACCTAGTGCTACTACTGCTCGGGGTAGACCATCTGGAAATACGGGCAATGCTAGTGGCGGTCAGAGAGGATCTAGAGATGCTACAACTAGATCTGAGGCTCGTGCTCCTGCTAGAGCTTATGCTATACGTGCACGCGAGGATGCTTCTTCGCCTGATGTTATTACCGGTACTTTCACTCTCTTTGATACTAATGTGATTGCTTTGATTGACCCTGGCTCTACTCATTCTTATATATGTAAAACCTTAGCAACCAGTAAGACTTTACCTGTTGAGTCTACTGAGTTCGTAATTCGGGTGTCAAATCCCTTGGGTCGTTATGTGCTTGTCGACAAAGTGTGTAAGAAATGTCCCTTAGAAATCCGAGGTTACTACTTTCTGGCCAATTTGATGCTTTTGCCGTTTGATGAATTTGATGTTATCCTCGGTATGGATTGGCTAACCGTTCACGATGCAGTTGTAAATTGCAAAAGAAAAACTATCGATTTGAGGTGTGCAAATAATGAGATGATTCGAGTTGAGTCTACCGACTTGAATGGGTCGCCAGCTGTAATGTCATCGATGTTGGCTCAGAAATATGTAAGAAAGGGGTGCAAAGCATACCTTGCGTATGTACTTGATGACAAAGAGTTAGAAAAGAAGCCTGAATCTGTGCCAGTGGTTTGTGAATACCCGGATGTTTTTCCCGAAGAATTACCAGGTTACCACCTGTTCGGGAGGTAGAGTTTGGCATCGAGCTTGTACCTGGGACTACACCGATTTCGATAGCTCTGTATCGTATGGCACCAACCGAGTTAAAAGAGTTGAAAGCTCAGTTGCAAGAGTTGACGGATAGAGGTTTCGCTCGACCAAGTTTCTCACCTTGGGGTGCACCAGTATTGTTTGTGAAAAAGAAGGACAGAACCATGAGGTTGTGCATCGATTATCGTTAGCTGAATAAGGTGACAATAAAGAATAAATATCCGATATCGCGTATTGATGATTTGTTTTATCAACTAAAGGGAGCCTCAGTGTTTTCAAAGATAGATTTGAGATCGGGTTATTATCAGTTGCGAATTCGAGATTCAGATATACCCAAAAATGCTTTCAGAACGAGATACGGTCACTACGAATTCTTAGTGATGCCGTTTGGGCTCACTAATGTCCCCGTGGTATTTATGGATTTGACGAATCAGATTTTCAGACCGTATTTGGATCGGTTTGTTGTTGTGTTTATCGATGATATTTTGGTCTATTCGAGAAATAAAATCGATCATACTGAACACCTGGGATTAGTGTTGCAAATTTTACGGGATAAGCAGTTATATGCTAAGTTCAGTAAGTGTGAGTTCTGGTTAAGAGAGGTTAGCTTCTTGGGTCATGTGGTATCTGCATCGAGTATTCGAGTTGATTCGAACAAAATTTCGGTCATACTTAACTGGAAGCCTCCGAGAAATATTACTGAGGTTCGGAGCTTTTTGGGACTTTCCGGTTACTACCGACGGTTTGTAAAAGGTTTCTCGATGATAGCCACACCAATAACGAAGCTACTTCAAAAAGAAGTTAAGTTCGAATGGACGGAAAAATGTCAGAAAAGTTTTGATCAACTGAAAACTTATTTGACTGAAGCTCCAATTTTAGTGCAGCCCGAATCAGGCAAAGAGTTTGTCATCTATAGTAATGCCTCCCTACTTGGGTTGGGTTGCGTATTGATGCAAGAAGGTCGAGTTGTGGCCTATGCGTCGAGACAATTAAAGCCACATGAGAAAAATTATCCGACCCATGATCTTGAACTAGCTGCCATTGTGTTCGCCTTGAAAATATGGCGACATTACTTATTTGGTGAGAAGTGCCATGTATATTCGGATCACAAAAGTCTCAAATATTTGATGACTCAAAGAAACTTAAATCTGCGACAAAGACGTAGGCTCGAGTTGTTGAAAGATTATGAGCTTGTCATTGACTATCACCCAGGAAAGGCTAATGTGGTTGCAGATGCCTTAAGTTATAAATCACTGTTTGCTTTACGAGCGATGAATGTATAGTTGTCTGTTCTATCCGACAATGTGTTAGTGGCAAAATTAAAGGCCAAACCATTGTTGATCCATCAAATTCGTGAAGCTCAGAAAGTCGATGTGAATTGGTTGCAAAACGGGCTGAATGTGTTCCGAATACGGAATCAGAGTTTCAAATTGATGATGACGATTGTTTGAGGTTCAGAAGTCGTTTGTGTGTTCCAAGAAATTCAGAACTCATTTCGATGATTCTGAACGAAGCTCATTGTAGCCGAATGTCAATTCACCCGGGGAGTACGAAAATGTACAACGATCTGAGACGTCAGTTTTGGTGGCATGGTATGAAACGAGACATTTCCGATTTTGTTTCGAAGTGTTTAATATGTCAGCAAGTGAAGGCAGAACATCAAGTGCCTACGGGTTTACTCCAGCCGATCATGGTACCTGAATGGAAATGGGATCGAGTCACGATGGATTTTGTGTCTGGGTTGCCATTGTCGACAAGTAAGAAAGATACGATTTGGGTTGTTCTTGATAGACTGACTAAGTCGGCTCATTTTATTCCCGTACGTAAGGATTTTTCATTGGATAAACTAGCTGAATTGTATGTTTCTCAGATTGTGAGATTACACGGGGTGCCCATTTCTATTGTGTCGGATAGAGATCCGAGATTCACCTCACGATTTTGGAAGAAATTGCAAGAAGCTTTGGGTACCAAGTTTCATTTTAGCACCGCTTTTCATCCCCAAACCGATGGTCAATCCGAGCGGATAATTCAGATACTCGAGGATATGTTGAGATGCTGCATCCTTGAGTTTAGTGGTTCATGGGAACGGTATCTACCTTTGATTGAGTTTGCTTACAACAATAGTTTTCAGTCAAGCATTAAGATGGCGCCTTACGAGGCTTTGTACGGTCGAAAATGCCGTACACCATTGTTTTGGACCGAGCTCGGTGAAGGAAAAATTTTCGGAGTTGACTTGATTAAAGATGCGGAGCAGAAAGTAAAAATAATTCGTGAAAGTCTGAAGGCAGCATCAGATCGTCAGAAGTCGTACGCAGATTTGAAACGAAAGGACATTGAGTATCAGGTGGGAGATAAAGTGTTTCTTAAAGTTTCACCTTGGAAAAAAATACTCAGATTTGGGCGTAAGGACAAGTTGAGTCCGAGATTCATTGTGTGACAGCCCAAAATTGACCCTAGTCGGGAAGTGGTTTCGGGACCGCTAAACCGAGTCACCGAAATGTTTGAATGTGATATTTATTGTCTAGAATATGTAATTATGAATGTGTGAAAATTTCAAGGTTCGAATTAGTCGATTGCATGTGAATTTAGTCAATAGGACTTATGTGAGAAAATTTTAAAATGTGATAGGTCAATGCGTAAGGACCTATTAGTGCATGTGGAAAAAGGGGGACTTGCATATCAAATTCCCCCGTACTAGTAGTGGCCGGCCATGACAAGCATGGTAGACCAAGTGTGATGGGCAAGACATGTCATAGACATGTCTTGTTGGTGCATCATGGGTGGAAAAAAATAAAATAATGAGCATGGAAATTAAATAATGAAAGGGAATATGATGAAAACAAAAAAAGTGTATGGTTGTTTCTCCCCTCCCCCATTTTGCCGAAACTAGAAAGAAAAACAAAGAAAAAAAACTGCTCATCCTTTGGTTCATCCTTGGCCAAAAGTTTTAAGGAGGAAGGAAGAAGAAAGGTTGAAGAGGTTCGGCCATGCATGTAGCTAGGCTAAGGTATGTTTGATGATGTTCCATGAGATGCATGCATGTTTTAGTTGTTAGCTTGAGTCTACCTAGCCCATGGTCTAAATCTTGCTATGTGATGGAAATGACACTCGGCCATGGATGCATCATTCTTGGTTGATGTTTGATGTTGTGGTGATGAGGCATGAAGATGAGTTAAGATTCGGCCTAGGTGGATTTTGTGTTAATGCCATTGCATGCTAAATATGAAGCTTGTTAATGATGCATGTGATGGTGGATTGATGATTCTTGACTCTCCTTTTTAGCATTTTTGAGTGAGCACATATGTGCATTGGTTGCTAGATGGGGAAGAATCGGCTAGCAAGTTGTGTGCTAAGGCCGAATATAACTTTTGTATGTTAATGAGCAATGCATGTGTTAAATTGATGGAAAGGGAGAGGATGCTTTACTAGTGTATATATGTGCGTATTAGCCAAGTTTTGAACTTGAAACAAAAGGGTGTTTAGTCAATACAAGTGACCATACTTGTAGAATGTATTAAGTGTTGAAATCGGCCCCAAAATGGACATGCATATTCGGCCAAGGGGGAAAAATTGGCTAATGTTGAGTTTGATTCATGATTCCGTACATATGTGACTTTAATGTCTAATGTATAAATATGGGCTAAGTACCTTGTGTTCCTCTTTTCGATGCTCAAATGATTAAATCAATTTATTTGTTTAATTAAGCTCAAGAGCAAAGGGGAAATAAATCCGATAAAGGGAAGGAAAAAGTGGTCGAATAGCTATCGAAATCGTTCGACAACACCCGAGGTAAGTTCTTGAGTAAGAGAGCTTAAATTAAGATTTGATTAGATCATGTTTTAAGCAAACAAAATCATGCTCTTTGTGTGTGGCTATTGAGCCGAAATTGCAAGAATGATAAATGTCTTGTGTTTGAGTTTTGCTAACGAAAACGAAATAAGAATGTGCCATGATTTATTGTTAAATGTGCATGGTTATTTGAATGATGTCCGGGCTAAGTCCCGAAGGCTTTGTGCTAAGTGACCATATCCGGACTAAGATCCGAAGGCATTTGTGCGAGATACTAATTCCGGGCTAAGCCCGAAGGCATTTGTGCGAGTTACTAAATTCGGGTTAAGTCCCGAAGGCATTTGTGCGAGTTACTATAACCGGGCTATGTCCCGAAGGCATTTGAACGAGGAGCTATATCCGGTTAAATTCCGAAGGTACGTGATTTGGGAGTGAATGATCTTGCTGTAAAAATTTCAGTTAATGCTCTAGAAACATCCCAACATTGAGGTATGTTTCGTATGTGCTTGAATTTAGTTGAGCCCTTACAAATAAGTATTCGCTCAGTTGATAAACGAGCTACCGGCCTTTGGCTAAGTTGATCTTTTGTGTATGTACATAAGGGTTGGTAATGTGAAGCAAGTATGATATCGAAAATTTGTGCATATGAAATTATCCGTTTAGCTATATGAATGATATACTTTGTTGTGCTGGAATTCCTTGCTCAAAACTTACTAAGCATAAATTGCTTACTCCATTTCATTGCTCCTCTGTTTTATAGATTTGGTTCTCCAGCTATCGGACTCGGGATCTTGAAGTCAAAGTCGCCCACACTATCAAAGCCCCTTTTTGGTACAATTTTGGTTGAACTTCGAAATGGCATGTATAGGACTACCCGTTTGTTGTGGGTTGTGGACCCTTTGGACTTGTTTAATTTTGGATAGCCATGCGAAAATGGCTTATATGTGTTTGAGTATAATGTTATAATCATTCGGTGTGGATATGCTTGACAAGGATTAGCCATGGGAATGGTTAATCACTATCATAAATTGTGCTATTTATGCAAAAAGGGCTAGTTGAATCATGGAAACCATGAAATAGGTAAAGTCTACCTTAAAGGCAGATGCTGACAGCAGCAGTGATGTAGATTTGGAAAATCACTAAAAATTGTAGGAAGGGAATTAAATATTGAATAAATTATGTAAACAAACCTTGATGAATCTACTTTCATAGGAAAGTAACGAAACAATCATACGGATAGTATGTTAAGAGATATTCAGGTTCTCGTGAGACAGGGCCAGAACAGTTTCTGGATTTCCTGTTCCGACTTTGGAAATTCATTATAAATTAACCAGAGATAATTAGGAGTCATACCATATATGGATAGATTCCTCTCTGAGTCTAGTTCCTATAGAAACAAACGGCATCAGTATTGGAGCCCTGTACAAGGAGATATCCAAGTCGTAATGCGCAAAGGTCAGGGTAGTCGATCCCTGTAACATGGGAGACTTTGACTAATAAACTTTACTAATTGGCCCAACCAAAAATTCTAGAAAAAAATATGTAGATGGGCATATGAGTCTAGTTTCGGTGAAAAATCACGAAACTGATTTTCAAGTTGTGAAACTCAAGATATGATTTTTTAAACCGACTAGTACGCAGATTGTTAGTGTCTGGGAAATATTTTTATAAGGGGTTTAAAGTCTGTTAACACCTCGTGTTCGACTCCGGTGTCGGTCTCGGGTTTGGGGTGTTACATTTGATTGGTATCAGAGCTACGGTTTAGTCGATTCTAGGACTACCGTAATGCGTTGGGTCTAGCTATACATGCCATTTTATGTGATTACTTGATAGTGTGGTGATTTCTGACAATTGTAAATGTGTTTATTTATAGTAATGGATCCCGATCCCGACCGAGAGGTAGCTGATGATCTTGAGAGTGTAGCGCCTGCTCCCGCACAAGGGACAGTGCCGGCGGATTTTCAACCTAATGTTAGTAACCCGAATGATGAAGCTAGACAAGCTTTCTATAGCGTGATGAATGATTGGTTCAACCAATACATTCGAACTAATACGGCTGTTCCACAACCTCCCTTCCCGACTAATACAACCCCCGCACCTACAATACCTCCGGTAACTGACCAAATAAGGTCAAATAAGCCCCCAGTTGACAGAATTCGAAAACATGGGGCTACTGAATTTAAAGCTACGGATAGCGACGATGCCGAGCAAGCTGAATTTTGGTTGGACAACACTATCCGGGTACTCGATGAGCTATCTTGTACACCCGATGAATGCCTAAAGTGTACTATCTCCTTGCTACGTGATTCTGCCTACTATTGGTGGAGTACTCTGACTTCTGTTGTGCCCCGAGAGCAAGTAACTTGGGAGTTTTTCCAAACTGAGTTTCGGAAAAAGTATATCAGTCAGAGATTTGTTGATCAAAAACGGAAGGAATTTCTTGAGCTTAAGCAAGGTTCTATGTCGGTTACTGATTACGAGCGAAAATTTGTTAGACTTAGCAAATACGCTCGGGAATGTGTTTCGTCCGAGGCTATTATGTGTAAACGCTTCGAGGATGGGCTGAATGAAGATATAAAAATGTTCGTTGGCGTTCTTGAAATACGAGAGTTCGTAGTACTTGTCGAGCGAGCTTGTAAAGCCGAAGAGCTTAGAAAAGAAAAACAAAAAGTTGATGAGGGAACTGGAGAGTTTCGTAAAAGATCTTCAGGAAAGTCTCTTCAACAGGCATCGAAGAAATTTCGAGATGATGTGGGCTGGTCGAGAGGCACTTCGGGCCTTTTTAGACGAGATCGTGATCGACCCCCTGTGGGTACACGAGGCACTTCGGTCGCCAGTGTTGGGAATGAACGTCGAGACAGAATGAAATGTCGATATTGCGGTAAATGGCATTCGGGGAGTTGTAGATTCCCTGACCGCTCCTGTTACAAGTGCGGATCAGTTGACCACTTCATTAAAGATTGCCCGAAGTTGTCTGAACAGAATGAAAATCAGAGTGGGAAACCGGGTGCTACCACTGCTCGAGGTAGACCATCTGGAAATACGGGCAATGCTAGTGGTGGCCAGAGAGGATCTAGAGATGCTACGACCAGATCCAAGGCTCGTGCGCCTGCTAGAGCTTATGCTATACGTGCCCGCGAGGATGCTTCTTCGCCTGATGTTATTACCGGTACTTTTACTCTCTTTGATACTAATGTAATTGCTTTGATTGACCCCGGTTCTACTCATTCTTACATATGTGAAACCTTAGCATCCAGTAAGACTTTACCTATTGAGTCTACTGAGTTCGTAATTCGGGTGTCAAATCCCTTGGGTCGTTACGTGCTTGTCGACAAAGTGTGTAAGAAATGTCCCCTAGAAATTCGAGGTTCCTGTTTTTCGGCGGACTTGATGCTTTTGCCGTTTGATGAATTTGATGTTATTCTTGGTTTGGATTGGTTGACCGCGCATGATGCGGTTGTGAATTGGAAAAGCAAGACTATTGATTTGAGGTGCGCAAATAACGAAGTAATCCGAGTTGAGTCTACGGACTTGGAGGGGATGCCAGCTATAATATCAGCAATGTTGGCCCAGAAATATGTAAGAAAAGTGTGCGAAGCATACCTTGCGTATGTACTGGATGACAAAGAATTAGACAAGAAACCCGAATCTGTGAATACCCGGATGTTTTTCCTGAAGGATTACCGGGTTTACCACTTGTTCGGGAGGTAGAGTTTGGTATTGAGCTTGTACCTGGGACTACGCCGATTTCGATAGCTCCGTATCGTATGGCACCAACCGAGTTAAAAGAGTTGAAAGCTCAGTTGCAAGAATTGACGGATAGAGGTTTTGCTCGACCAAGTTTCTCACCTTGGGGTGCACCAGTATTGTTCGTGAAAAAGAAGGACAGAACCATGAGGTTGTGCATTGACTATCGTCAACTGAATGAAGTGACGATAAAGAACAAATATCCGTTACCATGTATCGATGATTTGTTCGACCAACTCAAGGGAGCCTTAGTGTTCTCAAAAATAGATTTGAGATCGGGCTATTATCAGTTGCGAATTCGAGATTCGGACATACCCAAAACTGCCTTCAGAACGAGATATGGTCACTACGAGTTCTTAGTGATGCCGTTTGGGTCACTAATGCCCCTGCGGTATTTATGGATTTGATGAATCGGATCTTCAGACCATATTTGGATCGGTTCGTAGTTGTGTTCATTGATGACATCTTGGTCTATTCAAGAGATGAGACCGAACATGCTGAGCATCTGAGGCTAGTGTTGCAAATTTTGCGGGATAAGCAGTTATATGCTAAGTTCAGTAAGTGTGAGTTCTGGTTAAGAGAGGTTAGCTTCTTGGGTCATGTAGTATCCGCATCGGGTATTCGAGTTGACCCGAACAAAATTTCAGCCATACTTAATTGGAAACCTCCGAGAAATATTACTGAGGTTCGGAGCTTTTTGGGGCTCGCCGGTTATTACCGACGATTTGTCAAAGGTTTCTCGATGATAGCCACACCAATGACGAAGCTACTTCAAAAGGATGTTAAGTTCGAATGGACGGAGAAATGTCAGAAAAGTTTTGATCAACTAAAAACTTATTTGACTGAAGCTCCAATTTTAGTGCAACCCGAATCAGGCAAAGAGTTTGTCATTTATAGTGACGCATCCCTACTTGGGTTGGGTTGCGTATTGATGCAAGAAGGTCGAGTGGTGGCCTATGCGTCGAGACAATTAAAGCCACATGAGAAAAATTATCCGACCCATGATCTTGAACTAGCTGCCATCGTATTTGCTTTAAAAATATGGCGACATTACTAATTTGGTGAGAAGTGCCATGTATTTTCGGATCACAAAAGTCTCAAAAATTTGATGACTCAAAGAGACTTAAATCTGCGACAAAGACGTTGGCTTGAGTTGTTGAAAGATTACGAGCTTGTCATTGATTACCACCCGGGAAAGGCTAATATGGTTGCGGACGCCTTAAGCCGGAAATCATTGTTTGCTTTACGAGCGATGAATGTGCACTTGTCTGTTCTACCCGACAATGTGTTAGTAGCTGAATTAAAAGCCAAACCATTATTGATTCATCAAATTCGTGAAGCCCAGAAAGTTGATGATGAATTGGTTGCAAAACGGGCTGAGTGTGCTCTGAACAAGGAATCGGAGTTTCAAATTGATGATGATGATTGTTTGAGGTTCAGAAGTCGTTTGTGTATTCCAAGGAGTTCGGAACTCATTTCGATGATTCTGAACGAAGCCCATTGTAGCCGAATGTCAATTCACCCGGAGAGTACGAAAATGTACAACGAGTTGAAACGTTGGTTTTGGTGGCATGGTATGAAACGAGACATCTCCGACTTTGTTTCGAGATGTTTAATATGTCAACAAGTGAAAGCGGAACATCAAGTGCCTTCAGGATTATTTCAGCCGATCATGATACCCGAGTGGAAATGGGATCGAGTCACAATGGACTTTGTGTCCGGACTGCCATTGTCAACAAGTAAGAAGGATGCGATTTGGGTTGTTGTTGATAGACTGACTAAGTCGGCTCACTTTATCCCTGTGCGTACGAATTTTTCATTGGATAAACTAGCCGAATTGTATGTTTCTCAGATTGTGAGATTACACGGGGTACCTATTTCTATCGTGTCGGATAGAGATCCGAGATTCACCTCACGATTTTGGAGGAAATTGCAAGAAGCTTTGGGTACCAAGCTGCATTTTAGCACTGCTTTTCATCCCCAAACCGATGGTCAATCTGAGCGGATAATTCAGATACTTGAGGATATGTTGAGATGTTGCATCCTCGAGTTCAGTAGTTCATGAGAACGGTATTTACCTTTGATTGAATTCGCTTACAACAATAGTTTTCAATCAAGTATTAAGATGGCACCTTACGAGGCTTTGTACGGTTGTAAATGCCGTACACCATTGTTTTGGACCGAGCTCGGTGAAAGTAAAGTTTTCGGAGTTGATTTGATTAAGGATGCCGAACAGAAAGTAAGGGTAATCCGTGAAAGTCTGAAAGCAGCCACAGATCGTCAAAAATCGTATGCGGATTTGAAACGAAGGGACATTGAATATCAGGTGGGAGATAAAGTGTTCCTTAAAGTTTCGCCTTGGAAAAAGGTACTCAGGTTTGGCCGTAAGGGCAAGTTGAGCCCGAGATTCATTGGGCCGTACGAAATCTCTGAACGAGTTGGTCCGGTTGCGTATAGATTGATTTTGCCCCTGAGCTTGAAATTCACGACGTCTTTCATGTTTCGATGCTTCGACGCTATCGATCTGATCCATCGCACATAATTAGCCCATCAGAGGTTGAAATTCAAGCCGATATGAGTTATGAAGAAGAACCGATGCGTATCCTAGCTCGTGAAGTGAAGGAGTTGCGAAACAAAAGGGTTCCGTTAGTGAAGGTGTTATGGCTCAAACACGGGATCGAGGAAGCTACTTGGGAAACCGAGAGCTCGATGAAAGAATGATACCCAAACCTATTTACCGGTAAGATTTTCGGGGACGAAAATTTCTTAAGTGGGGGAGAGTTGTGACAGCCCAAAATTGACCCTAGTCGAGAAGTGGTTTCAGGACCGCTAAACCGAGTCACCGAAATGTTTGAATGTGATATTTATTGTCTAGAATATGTAATTATGAATGTGTGAAAATTTCAAGGTTCGAATTAGTCGATTGCATGTGAATTTAGTCAATAGGACTTATGTGAGAAAATTTTAAAATGTGATAGGTCAATGCGTAAGGACCTATTAGTGCATGTGGAAAAAGGGGGGACTTGCATGTCAAATTCCCCCCTACTAGTAGTGGCCGGCCATGACAAGCATGGTAGACCAAGTGTGATGGGCAAGACATGTCATAGACATGTCTTGTTGGTGCATCATGGGTGGAAAAAAATAAAATAATGAGCATGGAAATTAAATTATGAAAGGGAATATGATGAAAACAAAAAAAGTGTGCGGTTGTTTCTCCCCTCCCCCATTTTGCCGAAACTAGAAAGAAAAAGAAAGAAAAAAAAACTGCTCATCCTTTGGTTCATCCTTGGCCAAAAGTTTTAAGGAGGAAGGAAGAAGAAAGGTTGAAGAGGTTCGGCCATGCATGTAGCTAGGCTAAGGTATGTTTGATGATGTTCCATGAGATGCATGCATGTTTTAGTTGTTAGCTTGAGTCTACCTAGCCCATGGTCTAAATCTTGCTATGTGATGGAAATGACACTCGGCCATGGATGCATCATTCTTGGTTGATGTTTGATGTTGTGGTGATGAGGCATGAAGATGAGTTAAGATTCGGCCTAGGTGGATTTTGTGTTAATGCCATTGCATGCTAAATATGAAGCTTGTTAATGATGCATGTGATGGTGGATTGATGATTCTTGACTCTCCTTTTTAGCATTTTTGAGTGAGCACATATGTGCATTGGTTGCTAGATGGGGAAGAATCGGCTAGCAAGTTGTGTGCTAAGGCCGAATATAACTTTTGTATGTTAATGAGCAATGCATGTGTTAAATTGATGGAAAGGGAGAGGATGCTTTACTAGTGTATATATGTGCGTATTAGCCAAGTTTTGATCTTGAAACAAAAGGGTGTTTAGGCAATACAAGTGACCATACTTGTAGAATGTATTAAGTGTTGAAATCGGCCCCAAAATGGACATGCATATTCGGCCAAGGGGAAAAATTGGCTAATGTTGAGTTTGATTCATGATTCCGTACATATGTGACTTTAATGTCTAATTTATAAATATGGGCTAAGTACCTTGTGTTCCTCTTTTCGATGCTCAAATGATTAAATCAATTTATTTGTTTAATTAAGCTCAAGAGCAAAGGGGAAATAAATCCGATAAAGGGAAGGAAAAAGTGGTCGAATAGCTATCGGAATCGTTCGACAACACCCGAGGTAAGTTCTTGAGTAAGAGAGCTTAAATTAAGATTTGATTAGATCATGTTTTAAGTAAACAAAATCATGCTCTTTGTGTGTGGCTATTGAGCCGAAATTCCAAGAATGATAAATGTCTTGTGTTTGAGTTTTGCTAACGAAAACGAAATAAGAATGTGCCATGATTTATTGTTAAATGTGCATGGTTATTTGAATGATGTCTGGCCTAAGTCCCGAAGGCTTTGTGCTAAGTGACCATATCCGGACTAAGATCCGAAGGATTTTGTGCGAGATACTAATTCCGGGCTAAGCCCGAAGGCATTTGTGCGAGTTACTAAATCCGGGTTAAGTCCCGAAGGCATTTGTACGAGTTACTATAACCGGGCTATGTCCCGAAGGCATTTGAACGAGGAGCTATATCCGGTTAAATTCCGAAGGTACGTGATTTGGGAGTGAATAATCTTGCTGTAAAAATTTCAGTTAATGCTCTAGAAACATCCCAACATTGAGGTATGTTTCGTATGTGCTTGAATTTAGTTGAGCCCTTACAAATAAGTATTCGCTCAGTTGATAAACGAGCTACCGGCCTTTGGCTAAGTTGATCTTTTGTGTATGTACATAAGGGTTGGTAATGTGAAGCAAGTATGATATCGAAAATTTGTGCATATGAAATTATCCGTTTAGCTATATGAATGCTATACTTTGTTGTGCTGGAATTCCTTGCTCAAAACTTACTAAGCATAAATTGCTTACTCCGTTTCATTGCTCCTCTGTTTTATAGATTTGGTTCTCCAGCTATCGGACTCGGGATCTTGAAGTCAAAGTCGCCCACACTATCAAAGCCCCTTTTTGGTACAATTTTGGTTGAACTTCGAAATGGCATGTATAGGACTACCCGTTTGTTGTGGGTTGTGGACCCTTTGGACTTGTATAATTTTGGATAGCCATGCGAAAATGGCTTATATGTGTTTGAGTATAATGTTATAATCATTCGGTGTGGATATGCTTGACAAGGATTAGCCATGGGAATGGTTAATCACTATCATAAATTGTGCTATTTATGCAAAAAGGGCTAGTTGAATCATGGAAACCATGAAATAGGTAAAGTCCACCTTAAAGGCAGATGCTGACAGCAGCAGTGATGTAGATTTGGAAAATCACTAAAAATTGTATGAAGGGAATTAAATAGTGAATAAATTATGTAAACAAACCTTGATGAATCTACTTTCATAGGAAAGTAACGAAACAATCATACGGACAGTATGTTAAGAGATATTCAGGTTCTCGTGAGACAGGGCCAGAACGGTTTCTGGATTTCCTGTTCCGACTTTGGAAATTCATTATAAATTAACCAGAGATAATTAGGAGTCATACCATATATGGATAGATTCCTCTCTGAGTCTAGTTTCTATAAAAACAAACGGCATCAGTATTGGAGCCCTGTACAAGGAGATATCCAAGTCGTAATGCGCAAAGGTCAGGGTAGTCGATCCCTGTAACATGGGAGACTTTGACTAATAAACTGTACTAATTGGCCCGACCAAAAATTCTAGAAAAAAATATGTAGATGGCAATATGAGTCTTGTTTCAGCGAAAAATCACGAAACTGATTTTCGAGTTGTGAAACTCAAGATATGATTTTTTAAAGCGACTAGTACGCAGATTGGCAGTGTCTGGGAAATATTTTTATAAGGGGTTTAAAGTCTGTTAACACCTCGTGTTCGACTCCGGTGTCGGTCTCGGGTTCGGGGTGTTACACATTGGGCCGTATGAAATCTCCGAACGAGTTGGTCCAGTTGCATATAGGTTGCTTTTACCCCATGAACTTGAAAGGATCCACAATGTTTTTCATGTTTCGATGCTTCGACGTTACAGATCTGATCCCTCGCACATAATAAGTCCCTCCGAGGTTGAAATTCAAACCGATATGAGTTATGAAGAAGAACCAATTCGTATCCTAGCTCGTGAAGTGAGAGAGTTGCGAAACAAAAAGGTTCCTTTAGTAAAAGTGTTATGGCTCAAACACGGGATGGAAGAATCTACTTGGGAACCCGAGAACTCTATGAAAGAACGATACCCAAACTTATTTACCGGTAAGATTTTCGGGGACGAAAATTTCTTAAGTGGGGGAGAGTTGTGACAGCCCTAAAGTGACCCTAGTCGGAAAGCGGTTTTGGGACCGCTAAACTGAGCCACCAAATTATTTGAATATGATATTTATTGTCCAAAATATGTGAATATGAATGTGTGAAAGTTTTAAGCTTCGATTTAGTAAATTGCATGTGAATTTAGTCAATAGGACTTATGTGTGACACTTTTGAAATGTGATAGGTTAATCTATAAGGATCTATTAGTGCATGTAATCAAAAGGGTGGACTTGCATGTCAAATTTACGCCCCTAATTAGTAGTGGCCGGCCATGAGCATGAGGGTGGACAAAATGTTATGGCTAAAAAACATGTCATGAACATGTTGGGTTAATGCTTTATGTTAGGAAAAATAAAATAAGGAGTATGGGCAATAAAATAATAATGGGAAGGTAAATGATGATGAAAAAAAAAGAAAGAAAAAAAGCACTCATGTTGTTCTTGGTCGAATAGAAGAAAAAGAAAGAAAAAAAGCTCTCATGTTGTTCTTGGCCGAATAGAAGAAAGAAAAAGAAGGAAAAGAGGTTTGAGGAAATCGGCTATGGTGGTTTGCTAGACTAAGGTATGTTTGATGATGTTCCATGAGATGCATGCATGTTTTAGTTGTTAGCTTGAGTTCTACCTAGCCCATGGTCTAAATCTTGCTATGTGATGGAGATGACACTCGGCCGTGGATGTATCATTCTTGCTTGGTGTTGATGTTGTGTTGATGAGATATCAAGTTATTTTTGTGACCCAAGTTGAGATTTGGATTTTGGAATGAGTAAGGTTTTCGGCTATGGTAATTATAAGGGTGATGGATGTTGTTTCATGCTAAATCTAGATGAACAATGTTAGTGCTTATATCTCGATATTTATGAATTTCTTTCTTGGTTTTACCTCAAACCCATGAAGTATTTTTAATTGGTGTTGTTAGAGGTTTCGGTCATGGGATTATAAGCTTGTTAGTTTTGATGGTGAAATTTATGCCTTGTAAAGGTAAATGGTTCAAAGGAACATTCGGCCATGATGTAAAAATTATGGTGAAGTGATGTTAAATGCTTTGAATATTGAATATATATATATTGTTATAAGTTGAATTTAAGGTTTGCTAAATTGTCTTTGTCATTGCCGAATGTGTGTATAGTTAAAGAGAATTTGTTTAAGTGCTTAGTTAATTGATATTGAGTTAATGATATGTGTATTCGGTCATAAAGTTGCACATGAGGAAATGTTAGATTAATGGTATTAAATTGCTTAATGTGATTAAAAATGCGTATGACCATTTTGTATTTGAGCTAAAGGTGGCCATATGACCTATCAAATTCATTGTCATATTCGGCCATAAGCTAGCATAATGAGACTTTAATAAGTTAAATTTGTTTGAATTAGCTCAAGAGCTTAGAGGACCAAAGTTGGATAAGGGAAAGGAAAAAGTGATTGAATAGCCGTCGAAATCGTTCGACAACATCCGAGGTAAGTTTTCGAGTAATGAAACTTAGATTATGATTCGATTAGATTATGTTATAAGCAAATCAAAATCATGCCCTTTGTATGTAGCTATTGAGCCGAAAATGATAATGCTTGATAAGTGAATTGTGTTTGAATTCTAGTTATGAAAATGAAATATTGATGTGTCATGATTTATTGATATGTGCATGGATATTCGGATTGATAACCGGGCTAAGTCCCGAAGGCATTTGTGCTAGTGACTAATTCCGGGCTAAGCCCGAAGGCATTTGTGCGAGTTACTATATCCGGGCTAAGTCCCGAAGGCATTTGTGCGAGTTACTATAACCGGGCTAAGTCCCGAAGGCATTTGTGCGAGTTACTATAACCGGGCTAAATCCCGAAGGCATTTGAGCTAGTAGCTATATCCGGCTAAACTCCGAAGTTACTTGGTTTGGGAATGAGCAATCTTGCTGTAAATTTCAAATTAATACGCTCATAAAATCCAAACGATGAGGTATGTTTTGTATATGCATCGGAAAAGTCGATTCGTTTTAAATAGTATTCGTTCAATTGATTAACGAATTTTCGGCCTTTAGTTTGGTTTGATACCTTGTGAATGAATATATTGATTGAAGCGTGAAGTAAGTATGTTTATGAGAATGTGCATATATGAAGTTATCCATTTCGCCATATGAATGTTATACCTTAGCCGAAACTAATTTCATTATTCAAAACTTACTAAGCATTAAATGCTTACTCCGTTTCTTTGATTCTCTGTTTTATAGATTTTGGTTCGTCAGCTATCGGACTCGGGATTGTCGAAGCCGAAGTCGTCCACACTATCAAAGCCCCCTTGGTACACTTTTGATTGAACCCTGAAATGACATGTATAGGACTACCCTTTTTGTTGTTGGTCATGTACCCTTTGGTTTTGTATAAATTTGGATAGCCATGCGAAAATGGCTTATATACACTTTGAGCATAGCATTATAATCGTCTTGTATGTTGTTTATTGAGAGGTATGGAAATATTTGGTAACGATTAGCCATTGGGAATGGTTAATTATGATTATTTTGATGCTATGTATGACAAACTCTAGTTGATTCATGGAAAACCATGAAATAGGTAAGGTTTACCTTAAAAAACAGATGTTGGCAGCAGCAGTGGTGTGGATTTGAAAAATCACTAAAAATAGTAAAACTGGAATTAAATAGTGAATAAATTATTTAATCGAACCTTGATGAATCTAATTTCATATGGAAGAAACAAAATGGTCATATGAGTCGTATTTTAAGAGATATTTAAGTTTTCGTGGGATAGGACCAGAGCGATTTCTTGATCCACTGATCTGAATTTGGAAATTCATTATAAATTAACCAGAGATATTTAGAAGTCATTCCATATATGTATAGATTCCTTTTTGAGTCTAGTTTCATTAGAAAGAAACGGCATAAGTATTGAAGCCCTGTACAGGGAGATATATAAGTCGTAATGCATGAAGGTCAGAGCAGTCGAACCCTGTAACAGGGGACACTTTAACTAATAAACTGTACTAATTGGCCTGACTAAAAATTCTAGAAAAAAACTTGTAGATGGATATATGAGTCTAGTTTCAGAAAAAAATTATGAAACTGATTTTCGAGTTTTGGAACTCAAGATATGATTTTTAAGGTGACAGTAACGCAGTTAGCCAGCTAGTCTGGAAATTTTTGAAATGGACTGTAAAAATAAGGGAATTAAGTCTGTTAACCCCTCGTGTCCGACTCCGGCAACGGTCTCGGGTACGGGGTGTTACAGTCTCGATGACCTATATAAGGGACTCTGTAATGATGTGGGATTATGTTAATTTGATGATTATGAAATGTTTGTGAATTATTCCAATTTTTCCGGTAACACCTTTAACCTAGTCTGGCGACGGATATGGGTTAGGGGTGTTACACACACGACCATGTCACCTGACTGTGTGTCACACACGGCTGAGACACACGCCCGTGTCTTTGCCCATGTGGACAAAAATAGGCTATTTTCCAAGCCATCATTCTCACCCAAGATTTGCATTAACCTAAACATAGCAAATTGCTTATAACCACATCTTCAAATGGCATTTAAACTCTTCTAAACTAAGTTCAATTCATGCTATATCAATAGCATCAACCACAAGACACACAAGTATCACAATTTGCAATTGAACTTCATACCAATTTCATATTCACAAATCATCTATATGGTTATTTTCAATTATTCAGTGTTTTACATTAAAACCTCATGCATACCAATCTCAAATTCCAACCATTTGGTACTCAAAATACCAATTCACAGCAAGCATTAACTTAGCAGTTACGACCACATAACAAAATACCATTTGCACATATATATACATAACCAAATATACCAAAATAAGCCAAATCACATGGCTATACACATAACTAAAACGTACTTCATTTACAAGCCCAATCAATTGGCTAAATCCATTATAAACATATAAACCATATTAACCATAACTCCTATACATGCCATATAATCACATACATAAGTTCAAAAGTACCAAAATGACCGCCGGGTTGTGTGATGAGATCTCTGACAACTCCCAATCTGAGTAAGCTTCGAAAAATACTATAGAACACGGAAAAGTAAATAGAGTAAGCTATAAAGCTTAGTAAGCTCATATAGTTAATAAGTAAAACTTACCATTCATTCACCATTCAAGTAATATAAACATAATATACTACAAAACCATTTAATCACAAAGTTAACATTTATTTGTTCACATAATTAATCATGAACTCAAAATTTATGGATTCAATGCTCATATGATTTCCATACCTACCTGTACTGATACATATCTATATATCACCATTTCATATCCTCGATATACCAGTTAAACCATTTGGAATAATATCAGATACTCGGGAATCTCGCACCCTAAGTGCCAATACAAAGTGTAATGGCCTAGTTTTAGCTAAATCGAAACAGTGATTTTAGAACCAAAAATTCGATGTTGAAAAAATTATTTTAATATTATTTTATGTGTTTACATTATGATAGAAATATTTTGTGAAAGTTTCGTGAAAAAATTTTACTGTTTGCATACTTAATTTGGTAAAAAGGACTAAATCGCGTAAAGTGTAAAATGCATGTTCTATTAGTTAAAGGTATTAAATAGCTATGGATTATTAAAGTAGAGCTCTTTATGTTGTAATTAGACCATCCCTAGTGTAAGTGGACAATAATGGACATTTAATGGATGATTTAATTGGTTTTTCATTAAGGTTATAATGGTAATTAGCATAATTACTATATGTTAAATAAAACAAAACCAAATTTATTCCTCCATTCATATTTTTGGCCAAATATTAAAGAATAAGAAATCAATTGGTTGTGTTTTAGGGTTCAGTCACTTGGATCTTCAATTGTAAGTTCATTTTAGCTCGGTTTTTTATGATTTCTATGTTTTTCTAATCGTTACATCTTAATCTAGCTAGCCTATACCTTTAATTTTGAAACTGTTAAAGATTTTGAGAGTTTACATTGTTGAATCTATGTGTTCTTTGATGTTTAATGTTGAAATATGAAAGCTTGATGATAGTTTTACATGTTTTGTTAAGTGATTTTTGATGAAAATGCATAAAAGGGATTAAATTGTAAAATGTGCAAATTGAGTGGTTGAAATGTGAAATAAATGAAAGTTTTGGGCTGCTAGGGACTTATAAATAATTCAGCCAAGCTTGGGTTTATTGAAATTGTGTGAATTTTGTGTATTTGTGAAATAGGGACTAAATTGATTAAATGTGAAAGTTTAAAGGCTAATGTGTAAAAATGCCCAAATATTTTTGGATTAATTGAATGAATAGATGGATAATTAAGTTAATTTTGAATTCATATAGATCAAGAAAGAAAGAATTTGGATTTAGATTGGGGAAAAACAAGATTATCGATTAGTCGACCTAATCCGTCAATTTCGAATACGAGGTAAGTTCGTATGCAATGAGCTTATTTATAATTGTACTTTGTATGCTTTGATATAGCATGAATTGTGATTATGTGATTATGGAAAAGTTCGAGAATGATTCAACGATGATTCTACAAGTGTAAAATCCCGGTTGAACCTTAAGAATAGTTTAGGATGCTAGTGACATGTCATTAGGTTATTATGTTGCCTTTGGGCCATGATATCGACACTTTAGGTGCGAGTTATACCTTGATTTGGCTACGGGCCATGGTATAGGTATTTTGGAGATAAGTTTCCTTTATTTGGCTACCATGGTATAGGTACTTATCGATTGAGATCTTTGAGTATCCGACTTCTATTTTGAATGATTCATCAGGTACACAAAAGATGTGGTTGAGTATGAGATTGGTACGAGATGGTATAGGTATGTACGATAATGAATTGAGTATTAAAACTATGGAATTGATGAGTTCCCTGGTAAGTCATGTGAATGACCATTTGATAGTTTTGAGATTTAATAGAATTGTTGTATATCATTTTTTATTATTTGAATGATGAATGAATGGTGGTAGTTGTATTGTTCACATACAAACTTGCTAAGCTATGAAGCTTACTTCGTGTTATTTTTTTATGTTTTATAGTGAATCAAGGTTACCTCAGATCCGGGAGTCATCGGGAACATTATCGCACTATCAAACATCTAAGTTGGTACTTTTGGATTATACATTTATGGTATATGGTATGTATAGGATAGAGGTGGTATTTTGGTTGTGATTATAGCCATGAGAAATGGCTTGTAAATGTATATATTTGGTTTGCATATATAGCCATGAGTGATGGATTATTTTGGTATGTTTGGTACAAATGTGGTTATGATTTCGTAGCTGTTGAAATGGTTAATTTACTGGTGGAGTATAAATGCTAGAGAAATGCTTTGATGAAGTATGATTTTAGAAGTTTAGTTGATAAGTATGTGATTAGGTAAATGACATTGAATTGAGTATTGAATTTGGTTGAAATGGATATAGTATGATTTGTGCATTTGGTTGATGATTTTGGCTGCCTAATTATATGATGAAATGGTACCATTTTGATTGTTTAGGTGAGCATGAGTCAGGGTGGAAAATTGGCCTTGCAAATGGCCTATTTTTGTCCACACGGGCAAAGACACAGGCATGTGTCTCGGACGTGTACGACACACGGTTATGTTACATGGTCGTGTGTCCCTTGATGTTCATATTAAAAAGAAGACAGTATGCTCCACACGGTCTCACACATGAGCTTGTGATCAGTCGTGTGGTACAAGTCAGTATACCACTTAATTGGCACACTGCTTAGAACACAGCCTGGCATACGGTTGTGTGTGGCCACTTCGAAGGTCACACGGCTGTGTGGTTGGCCATGTGACCCAAGTTAGTATGTATGCCCTATTTCCAGATGGCCTGAGACACGGGCGTGTCTAAAGCTGTAACGCCCTAAATCTTAAGTGATTAATTTTGTATGTTGTATTACATAAATGCACGCTTGCTTCAGTGGTTAAGTGTCCTGATAAGTGTCAAAGTAGTCTTGAGTTCAAGCCCTGGCTTGTACAAAATTTTGTTTTTACTTGATTAAACCCTGTCTCTAGTTAATAAACTTCTTAAATAATTATTGGTAAAACATGATAGAATGGGCCTGCTGGTCTGAGGGATAGGTGGCGTGTAGTGTTTGCCTAAGGTCTGAGGTTCGGGTCCTGGTAGGCACATTGGGTGTTTTATTTTGCTGCTGTGCCGTGTAAGAGATTAAATACCAGTGAAACTCTGAAGCTAGTGGGCGGTTAGAGTGTTTGAGGGGTATAGGGGATTGTGTAGCCGAAATTTAGGAGGAGAAGGGGGGATTTGGATAGTGATCGGTTTGCAGATGTTGTGGAGAGATTTTAGGAGAAAATCAAGGGGTTGTGAAGTTGAGGGAGTGTTGGAGCCAAATTGGGATTGTAGACACCCTCTGGAATCGATTTTGGGGAGGAATTCGACTTTGGGGGGTGAGTGTTGTTTCGATTACAGTGCCTTTTTTTTTTGCTCTTTACTCATTTTCAGCTTCAGACTTTGCTTTCAGGTTCGTTCCTTCTTTGTTTTGGGGTAGTCAAAATTGACTACTGACCATTTGGGTATTTTGGTGTGTTTATTTTTACTTTTTCCGAATACTCTCCCCCTCTTTACTTTCTCTCTATTGCTTTTGTGTTCAATTTTGGGCAAGTGCTCATTGACTCATCTTCTTCTCTTTCCCCAATTGATTCCCTTCTTGGCCGAATATACCTTCTTCCCCTCTTTGGACTCCCTTCTTGATTAACATATTTCCTTTCTTTTCATCTTTCTATTGTGACCGAATACCTCATCACTTCCCTTCTCTGTGTGGTTTTGGGCAATTGATCGTTGATCAATCGGATTCGAGTACAACGTTCTTTCCTCTCTTTCCCTCACATTTAGTTCTCTTCTTTTATCTTTTGTTTTAGCTGACTACTCCGTTCATGGTTAGAGTGCACGGTTTTTATTCTCTCTCTTCAGCCGAAATAACCTTTTTTTTAACACGTCTCCTTTCTATCATTTTTTACTAGGGAGTACGATTGATCCATCTCGTGCCTCAGATTAAGGATGTACTTTGGGTGTTGGTCGAATACTATTGTCTCTCACTCTTAGTCTATGCTTTCGGTAAGTTACTATACACTTGGTTTAATGGCTTGCGTGTATGGTAATAGTTAACAAGTGGTGTTTGGAATGCAGGCAGTTTAGGGATTGAAAACGATCTTTTGCAACAGTTCTAGGGTGACTAATCAAGGCAAGTGATAGGTAAATTCTTGAACGAGTGTTGGCTAGGGTTCCTTACGATTCGTTTGATAAGTGTTTAACCGAAGTTCTGATTGTGATAGGTTTGGAATACTCGTGGGCCAGTAGCACATTTTTGCAATCAGGTGTGTAAACACTGCCCAAATCGTGAATAGGCAAAAGCCAAAAAATGTGACTATTGTTGCTACATTGGCGTGCGCTCGCTCGTGTTGTAATCCGAACACATAAACATGGGTGTTTGATCGTAGAGGCCACCATGAGCAATTTCATGGGCTTAGGGGTTTTTGGCCGCGTTGGGCGGAAAGAGGCCGTGTGGGCCCCACAGGCTCATGGGCCCTACACAGACGTGTAGAGATTATTGGGCTAGGCTGTGTAGGTCACACGACCAAGGCCATTTTTCAGCTTAGTGGGCCACACGAGCATATGGGCCCAAATGGGCTCGCATTATGGGCCTTGGGCCCATTTTTACTGCTTGACTATTAAGGTTGCACAGGTCGCCCGAGACAACTGTGGACCTACTGTTGGGTCGGTAAGTATGCCTAGACCCCAAATTGATAAATGACTGTTATGTTCCTATGAGGTAAAATGACTGTTATGCCCTTATGTATGTATGACTGCATTCGAGCATGCCATTTTATATATGTATTGCATACATGCATAATATTATGATATGTTGCATGGGGGCAATTTATTATTGATTAGAGGAAGTGTACAGTACTGGTAGCTCTGCTGCAACCACTATTTAGTGCTACAACTAGTGCTATTTTGGAGTGAAGGGATGGGTGGGTTGATTTTATCCCCACATGGAGTGTAGGGCTGGACAGAATGGAATGTAAAGGCTGGTTGGGTGGGATTTCTGTTTGCATTCTGTACTGTTACTGTAATGGGCTAAGGCCCACTCTGATACTGATACTGTAATGGGTTAAGGCCCTAATTGAAATTGAACTGTTATTGAAACGGGCTTAGGCCCAGACTGTAATTGCCTAATAAATGACTAACTGTTGTTAAGGGATTACACATTGAGTTTTCATAAACTGACCCTTCTGCTTTTCTGCACAGGTAATCCTTATCTGGGTCAGTGTTGCGAGGGACTCGATAGTGGCTACACAACCGCATTTGCTTTCATTTTTGACTTTTAATTTATGAGTAATTTAATTTGGGTATTTGTTTTGTAATAAGGCATCTTTAAGTTTATATTTTAATTTGGGATTTATTTACTTTGATTCATATCTGTTAGTAGTAGGCCGTAGATTTTCATAAAGATAAATGCTTTTTCAAAACACCACGTTTACGTAACATATTTTTAAAAGCTTCCACAACAAACATTGTTTTAAAGTGTAATAACAATCAAATTTGATTAACATTTTGCTAAACGACTGGAGTTTTAACGATGAACAAGATATTCTAAATTTTTGTTAAGATCACAAAGAGGTTTTAATATAGAACAGACTTCTCAACGAAATTATGTTTTTCCAAAAACACTTCAATCTGCCATCGCAGATTCGGCCATAACGTCTAAGCCGAGTTTGGGGTGTTACATTCAGTGGTATCAGAGCCAGGTTACAAAACTCGGCTGTGGATTTGGGTTCCTTTTAAACTTGAACTTTCGAAAAAGAACTATTTCAAATGATTTGAAATACTTAGAAATATTTTACTAAATGTGTGGTAAACCGAGTCTCTGGCGTTGATTCTGTAAGTTCTCTAAAACTATTGCTTGTTTTAATTGGAATACTGAGAATACTGTAGGCAATAGACTGTACTGAAATATTCTGTATAGGGTAACGTAAAACTGTAGTAAGACTGCGATCTGCGAAATCAAAACACTAAATTACTGATAATATTTTGTAAAAAATATCCGTTAATAAACACTAGAACTGTAAAATTGATGCATAAAATTGTTAATATAGATAAAAGCATAAATCGATAATGAGCACCTGAGGTTCTCATGGAAGGGGTACAAAAGGTCTGACAGAGGCTGTGGAGGTGCTCGGGCTAGGTCTTCGTTGTTTGGTCATATGCCTAACATTGAAGCTAGAGAGACACCGGTTTCACCTGTGACTGAGACTGGGTCTCATGATTCTGGAGAGGGTCACTGGGCCCAATACTGGTACCGTGGGCCGAGGGTCGGTTATGAAATGACTCAGGTCTAATGGGGCTGAGATTTTTAGGGTTATTACGGGAGTTGCCCCTAATGTGGCTGAATATTGGATTGAGGCTATAGAGAGGATCATGGATGACCTTGACTGCACCCCCGAGTAGAAACTAAAAGATGCAGTGTCGTTTCTACGAGATGAAGCCTATCAGTGGTGGCTTACAGTTAAAGAGGGTACTCAGCCCGACCGATGGACCTGAGAATTTTTCAAGACTGCATTCTAAGGAAAACATGTGGACGCTAGTTATGTGGATGCACGGAGGAGAGAGTTTCTGAATTTGACTCAGCGGGATGAATCTGTGGTTGAATACGAGGCTCAATTTTTATGACTTAGCCGCTATGCACGTGGGATGGTGTCAACTGAATATGAGCGATGTGTTCATTTCGAGGATGGCCTGAAGGACAATTTAAGGGTTCTGATAGCTCCACAGAAGGAGCTAGATTTTACTGCTTTAGTGGATAAGGTAAAGATCACCGAGGATGTGAAGCGTGCTAAGCACCAAAACCGTGAAAAGGAAAGGGGAAGGAACAAGAGGGATTCATAGCCCTCAAGTTCATTTGTGAGGCCTAAGAAAAAGGTCAGAGTTGCTGGGCCAGACATAGTTGGGGCCCTTATTGCTGCTAGTGGAATGCAACCTTGTGCAGATTGTGGGAGACGCCATCAGGGAAAATGCTGGAAAAGGATTGGGCCATGTTTGAGGTGTAGATCATTAGAGCACTGTATCAGAGATTTTCCACGGAGGCCCGACCAGACGCAAGCTACTGGTATGAGTACTGTTTAGCTGCTGAAAGGTGTTCAGCAGCCACCGAGAGGCCGTGTTTAGGCCAGAGGTGGAAATGGTATTGGCCATGGTCGTGGAGCACTAGGCATAGATGCAGGTCATACTGAGGTGAGACAGCCAGCTCTGGCTTATGCTGCACGTCGCTGAGAGGACAGAGATACCCCAGATGTTATTATGCGTTCTTTATCCATAATGTACCTTATACTGTACTGATTGATGTTGGGTCTACACATTCTTATATAGCATGCATTGTGTCTAAGACTTTGGGTATAGTGGTTCTAAACATTGTGAGTGAGGTTACTGTGTTGAGTCTATTAGGGTAGTCAGTGAGAGTGAATTAACTATTTAAGGATGTACCTTTGGAGGTTCAAGGAATGATCTTTTTGGCAGATTTAATAGAACTCCCTTTTGGAGAATTCGACTTAATATTGGGAATGGACTGGCTAGTTAAACATCAAGTAAATTTGGACTGCGCTGCTAAATGAGTGGTACTGAAAATTACAGAAGGTGATGAGGTAGTTGTGATTGGGGAGCGTCAGAATTATTTGTCAAATGTGATTTCTACACTGAAGGCGGAGAAATTGGTTCGTAAGGGTTGTGAGGCGTATCTAGTGTAACAACCCGATTTAGACCTAATCGGAATAGTGTTTCAGGACCACAAATTTGAGTCAGAAAAATATTTAAAAATTATTTTCTGTGTTTATTTTATGTGAATTTATATCTATAAAAATTTCGTGATTTAATTTTGTCGTTTGGATGTCCGATTAAATAAAGGACTTAATCGTGGAAAATAAAAATTTGGTGGTTATTTCTAAAAAAGGGCCTAATTGCTATTGGCTTTATTAATGGAAGCCTTTATGTTGCAATTAGCCCATTAATAGAAAGGGTGTATGGTAATAGGCAGATATATTATACGGTTTTATTATAATTATATTAAGGTTAAAAATGTTATTAGGTAAAAATGTTAATATATGTTATAATAAACATTAAAATAAAACATGTTCATTCATTCTCTCTTGACCGAAACTAAACAAAAGAAAAATAAATAACAAGAGCTAGGGCTCGACCATCTTTAAAGCTCAATCAAGGTATGAGTTTAGCTCAGTTTTTGATAATTTTTACGTTTTTGAGATCGTTTCTAAGTTATCTTCAAGACCCATGCTTGAATTTTTTATTTTGATGAATATTTTGAGTTATGCCATTGATGAAAGCTTGTGATTTTTTTTTGTTTGATGATGAAATATGAAAGATATGTTTTAGATTAACATGTATTGTATTGGAGTTTTTGATGATTTTAAGTAATTAGGACTAAATTTCAAAAATAATAACTTGAGGGATTAAAATGTGAAATAAATGAAATATATGGACTTGTATGGATAGGGGTAAGATAAACATGGGTATAGGGAAATTTTGCAAATTTTGTGTTTTGTGCAGTAGGGACTAAATTGTAAACAGTGTAATTGTCAGGGGTAAAATGGTAATTTTCCCATTTATGTGTTTTTGAACTAAATTGAATGAAAATATGTTTGAATGAGCTTAATTTGAATATGTTTAAATCAAGAACCAAAGAAATCGAATTTGGATCAGGGGAAAGCGAAAGTTGTTGACTAGCTGTCGCGTTCCATTATACATAGTCCGAGGCAAGTTTATAACCAAATAATCGTACTCAATTTTAAATAAATGCAAACTATATATGATGAATTGATATGTATGAATTATTATATGCTATAGCCGAATGTGAATAAGCTTGATTACCATGTTTTCGAATTCGTTTCGACCGAGTTACGTCGTCCGAAAGCCCCGTATAAACCTTAGGAATAGTTAGGATATATATGTCATGACATAGGATTTTGATTTATGTACGCGAGTAAGACCATGGCATCGATATGTGATTCTGATATATGTGTGCGAGTATGACCCTGTTTGGGACAGCGACATAGATATGTGATTACATGTAATACCACGTCTGGGACATTGGCATTGTACGATTTATGTGTGATCATCTGAGTGTCCTATCCAATTCTGAATGGTTCATCGGGAAAAGACAAGTTGTGTTCGAATGTGTAAGATAAGCTAAATGGCTAGGTATGAATTAGCTTGTTGTTTATTTAAAATAAGGTAAGTGGGTAATTTGGTACTTATTTCAAATTATGCATAATGCAATTGAAGGTTACATGTGAATTAGGTAAGTGTACTCGGCCTTTTGAATAGTATTAAAATGAGTTTAAATTATATGTATGTATGAATACATGTATTCGGCTACATAACTAAAATACATATGAAATTATATGATGACACATGAGTTTGTGTATTTGTGTGCATGTGAACTAGGTTGATATTAGTTATTTGGCTTTGGAGGTTAATTGATAATATGTTAACATGGCTATATAAGCATTCGGTCAAAGTGACAAATATGAATAAATATATATAATATAGATTTTATATGTTTAAATCTAAATGTTTTATAATAATGTGCTTTGGCTTAGTTTAATTAAATTGATGATGTTTTTGGGTTGCTCATTTCCTTATGACTTACTAAGCTATAAATAGCTTACTCTATGTATATGTGTGTTTCTATTTTATAGATTTTGGAGTCAAGCTACGAGCTCGGGGACTGTCAGCAAAGTTTCATCACACTGGTACCTTTATAAGTTAAACTCGAATTATGGCATGTATAGGCTGAACTATGCTTGAGATGTTGAATTTTAGTTATGTATAATTAAAGCCATGCGAAAATGGCTTACTTCTAAGTTTAGTTTTGATTATGATCGATTATGGTTTAAATTCTTTTTAGTGACGATGCTATGAGTTATGAATGAATGGCATAGGTGATAGATGTTATACATTATGGAAATGGTTGGATAGTGACATGAGTTAGGGTATTAAAGTTGGTTAATGACTTTGGAAGTGGCATGAATGAATCGGCTAAATATGTTTGTTTGGTTAGGATGTGTTTTATACTAAGATATAGTATACATGTGAATTTGCAGTTTTGATCTAATAAGTTCTTAGCTATAATATCTAATGAGTTTAGTTTTAATAAGTTCGCGATGGTAATTTTGGTTGTGTAAGTAGTTTGAGATAACATGATTCGGTATTACAGGTTGGTTGATCATGTCTGAATATGATATACCTCTATCTTAATATGTTTATTATTATGATATGGGAAAATTCATGTTACTAATATATTTCTATAAATTAGTTAAATGACTATGATTGTAGAAATGATATTCGGTTATGAGATGGGAGATATGAATATTATTTTTTAGCTGCCTAGGGTTCGGCATTTGTGATTATACATGTAATGAAGTGGTTTGATGTATTATTTGACTTAAATGTTTATAAGATAAAATGATTTAGAATATAGGGATTGGAAGTTTGGTTGTAGTCTATGTTCATTGACAAGTATGAAATATATATATATATATTTAGTCATATGTATTTGGTTACTTTGATAAAACATTCGTTTAAGTCATAAAGGTTAGTTTCATAAATGAACTATTACATGGTATTAGCATGCATAAACGTTTGGCAAAATCATGTGACTTATGTGGTTGTTTTCTTTGAAATTAGATATTCAGTACTAATTGGGTTAGTCATTCTACAAATATTTATTAAGATATTTGTTTTTATAATGTGTTGACAAGTTAAATTAAGTATAAATTCAATTGATATTATATATTAAAATGATGCTTTTGTAACACCCCGTACCCGAGACCGTTGCCGGAGTCGAACATGAGGTGCTAACCGACTTAATTCATTTACCTTTACAGTCCATTTTAAAAATTTCCAGGCAGTTGGCTAACGGTGTCACTGTCACCTTAAAAATCATATCTTGAGTTCTAAAACTCAAAAATCAGTTTCGTAATTTTTCCCTGAAACTAGACTCATATGTCCATATACATATTTTTTTATAGAATTTTTGGTTGGGCCAATTAGTACAGTTTATTAGTTAAAGTCTCCACTGTTACAGGGTGCGACTACACTGACCTGCATTACGATTTGGATATCTCCATGTACAGGGATTCAATACTGATGCCGTTTGTTTCTATAGAAACTAGGCTCAAAGAGAAATCTATACATATATGGCATAACTTCTAAATGTCTCTGGTTAATTTATAATGAATTTCCAAAGTCAGATCAAGGGATCCAGAAACCGTTCTGACCCTGTCTCACGAAAACTTTAGTATCTCATAATATACTATTCATATGAACGTTTCGTTACTCTCCTATGAAAATAGATTCATCAAGGTTCGATTACATAATTTATTCACTATTTAATTCCATTCCTACTATTTTTAGTGATTTTTCACATCCACATCACTGCTGCTGCCAGCATCTATTTTAAGGTAAACTTTACCTATTTCATGATCCTTCATGGATCAACTAGAGTTTGTCATACATATATCAAAAGTGATCATGAATAACCATTCCCATGGCTAACCGTTGCCAACATTTCCATACCTCTCGACGGACAACATACAAAACGACTATAATGCTATGATCAAAGTATATTTAAGCCATTTTCGCATGGCTATCCAAATTTACACAATACCGAAGGGTTCATGACCAACAACAAAAGGGTGGTCCTATACATGCCATTTCAAAGTTCAACCAAAAGTATACCAAAAGGAGCTTTGATAGTGTGGGCGACTTCGACTTCAAAATTCCGAGTCCGATAGTTGAAGAACCAAAATCTATAAAACAGAGAATCAAAGAAACGGAGTAAGCATTAAATGCTTAGTAAGTTTTGAGCAAAGAATTTAGACACAACCAAAGTATAGCATTCATGTAGCTAAACAGATAATTTCATATGCACAAATTTTCAATATCATACTTACTTCACGTTACCAACCCTTATATTCATACACAAAGATCAACTTAGCCAATGGCCGGTAGCTCATTTATCAACTGAGCGAATACTTATTTGTAAGGGCTCAACTAATTCAAAGCACATACGAAACATACCTCAATGTTGGGATGTTACAAGCGTATTAACTGAAATTTTTACAGCAAGATCGTTCATTCCCGAATCACGTACCTTCAGAATTTAACCGGATATAGCTACTTGTTCAAATGCCTTCGGGACATAGCCCGGTTATAGTAACTCACACCAATGCCTTCGGGCTTAGCCTGGAATTAGTAACTCGCACCAATGCCTTCGGATCTTAGTCCGAATATGGTCACTTAGCACAAAGCCTTCGGGACTTAGCCCGGACATCATTCGAATAACCATGCACATTTAACAATAAATCATGACACATTCGTATTTCATTTTCATTAGCAAAACTCAAACACAAGACACTTATCACTCTTACAATTTCGGCTCAATAGCCACATACAAAGAGAATGATTTTGATTCGCTTAAAATATGATCTAATCAAATCATAATCTAAGTTCCATTACTCGAAAACTTACCTCGGATGTTGTCGAACGATTTCGATGGCTATTCGACCACTTTTTCCTTCCCTTTATCGGATTTAGTTCCCCTTTGCTCTTGAGCTTAATTTAACAAATAAATTGATTTAATCATTTGAGCATCGAAAAGAGGAACTCAAGGTACTTAGCCCATATATAATTCATTAGACATCAAAGTCACATATGTATGGAATCATGAATCAAACTCAACACATTAGTTAGTATTCTCCTTAGCTGAATTTTCTAAGTCAAGATAAATCCTTCAATATGCTTACCTATGGCCGAACAAACACATCAACCTATGTACTCATTCATGTGGCCGAATATGCATGTTTATGTTGAGGCCAATTATATACTTAACACCACACACAAATGGCATACATTTTACTAACTAATGCATTACATATTATAACTCAATACGCATCCATCATTTACTCCATAACCGAAACACCATCATATGAAAATATATACCTTGAGATATTATATATGTCATGCCAATACATCATGTGCAAACATATATATATGTGTAAGAGCCGAATCACAAGGTTGATTATAACCAAACATAAACATAAATCCAAAACACAAATCTTACCTACCATGCAATAAGCATAAATCATACTTATGGATATACCATGGCCGAATACATCACAACACCTTACCATTCAATTTTGATCATGGTTAAACAAAGAACTTAATGTCTCACTCAAAAATGCTAAAAAGAAAATCCAAGAGTTAATCAATCCACCATCACATGTATCATTAACAAGCTTCACATTTAGCATGCAATGACATTAACACAAAATCCACCTTGGCCAAATATCATCCCCATGACATAGCAAAGATTTGAACCATGGCTAATTAGAACTCAAGCTAGCAACTAAAAACATGCATGAATCTCATGGCACAACATCAACATACCTTAATCTAGATACAAGTATGGCCGAACCTCCTCCTAATCCTCTTCCAAACCAAACATTTCTTCCTTAGAATTTTCGGCCAAGGATGAACCAAAGGATGAACACTTTTTTTTGTTCTCTTTCTTCCACTCACGGCAATGGGGGGGGAGACAATCACACACATTCTTTCCTTTTTTTTTTCCATTTCTTTATTACCCATACTCCTTATTTTATTTTTCCTAACATACATCACTAACATAACATGTTTGTGACATGTTTCCACTCATAGCATGGCCGGCCACTAAGCTTAAATTTGGGTAAATTGACATGCAAACCCATCATTTTCACAACATGCATTAATAGGCCATTTCACATTTGCCTAGCACATTTCTAAATTTTCTCACATAAGTCCTATTTGATAAAATTCACTTACAATTGACAAAATTCAAACATGAAATTTTCACACATGCATATATACATATAATAAGCATCAAATATGACAGCTAATTATTTTTATGACTCAGTTTTGTGGCCCCAAAACCACTTCCCGACTAGGGTCACTTTAGGGCTGTCACAACTTTAGTTGGGGTTGAGTAATGATATCATTAGAAGTTAATTTGGCAAGTTAGTGTATACTCATGTATTTATAGTGGCTGAATAATCATTTAAGTTTATATCATATCCTTGTTAAAGTCCGTAAATGATTAAATATTTGAATGTTATAATTCATTTTATTACATGTGAATGATATGACTATATGTATATGTATGATATGAAATGCTTCAAATTTAAGTGCTATGTTAGTTCATGAAATAAATTTTGACTGATTCTTGAGACTCGTTCATGTGTATATATCAATATTTGGAATTGTACTTTTGATCGGTAATGCCTCATAACCCTAATCCGATGACAGATACGAGTTAGGGGTGTTACATCTAGCCTACATCGATATTTTTGATTCTGAGCGTTCGTCTGTTAAGGATATCAGAATAGTTTAGGACTTTTCGGATGTTTTCCCCGCTGAGCTACTTGGGTTACCTCTAAACTGGGAAGTTGAGTCTGGGATTGAGCTTCTGCCTGGTATAGCTCTGGTGTCCATTGCCTTTTATAAAATGGCACCGAATGAGCTAGTGGAACTTAAGGCTCAGATTCAAAAATTACTAGATTGAGGATTCATCCGACCTAGTGTGTCTCCATAGGGAGCACTGATTTTGTTTGTAAAAAAGACTGATTGATTCATGCGTATATGCATCGACTACCGACAACTGAATAAATTGATTATTAAAAATAAGTACCCCCTACTGAGGATAGACAATCTATTCGACCAGTTTCGAGGACCTTCGGTTTTCTCTAAGATTGATCTTCGATTGAGGTACCATCAAACAAGGGTGAAAGAGGCTGATGTTTACAAGACAGCAACTAGGACTCGTTGTGGTCATTAAGAGTTCCTAGTGATGTCGGTTGGACTAACGAATGCACTAGCGGCTTTAATGGATCTGATGAACCAAGTGTTCTAGCCCTATCTGGACTGGTTCGTAGTGGTTTTTATAGATGACATCTTGGTGTATTAGAGAACTGAAGATGATCATGATGCACATCTCCGAGTTGTTTTGCTAATTTTCAGGGAGAAACAAATGTATGCCAAGTTCAGTAAATGCGAGTTTTGGCTACGAGAGGTAACATTTCTAGGATACATTGTATCTACTGAAGGGATTAGGGTTAATCCTCAGAAAATTAAGCTGTTCTGGATTGGAAGCCGCCTAAGATAGTATATGAGATTCAAAGTTTTCTAGGTCTGGCAGAGTATTATAGACGCTTTATTAAGGGGTTTTCATTGATTGCTGCACCTCTGACTAAGTTTTTGCATAAGGGTGTGCCGTTTAACTGGACTGATGCTCAGTAAGAATGTTTTGAGAAACTTAAGAAAGTTCTGACTAAGGCCCCTGTCTTGGTACAGCTAGAGCCTGGGAAAGAATTTGCTATCTACATCGAAGTATCACAGGTTGATTTGGGTTGTGTGTTGATGCAAGAGGGTAAGGTGGTGGCATACGCATCTCACTAGCTTAAGACTCATGAGGCGAATTATCCAAAGCATGACTTGGAGTTGGTTGTAGTGTTATTCACACTGAAAGTTTGGAGACATTACCTGTACGGTGAGAAGTGTATCATTTACACCGATTAAAAGAGCCTCAAGTACCTTCTCACTTAGAAAGAGCTAAATCTTACGCAGCGTAGATATATTGAGCTGCTTAAAGATTATGATTGCTCAATTGAATACCATCCTAGTAAGGCCAATGTGGTGGCTGACGCATTGAGCTATAGGGCTATGGCGGATCTGAGGGCAATGTTTGCTCGTCTCAACTTATTTGGTGATGGTGGTCTGTTGGCTGAACTTCAGGTTAAACCGATGTGGGTTGAGCAGATTAAGGGTAAACAATTGGAGGATGAGTCACTGGGTCCTCGATTCTGATAGATTGAGAGTGGGGAAACTTTAGATTTTGGGCTGAATAGCGAAGGGGTACTGTGTTTCCATGGGAGAGTCTGTGTACCGAAGGATACTGATTTGAGGCAGTCTATACTGCGAGATGCGTATAGTAGTCCTTATGCTATGCATCCCGGCAGGAATAAGATGTGTCGCGACCTTCTTGAGTTATATATATTGGTGGCCAGGTCTTAAGTGTGAAGTTATCAATTTTGTAAGTAAATGCCTTGCTTGCTAGTAGGTCAAACCGGAACATCAGTTACCTTCAGGGTTGCTTCAGCCAGTTAAGATTCCACTTTAGAAGTGAGAGAGAGTGACTATGATTTCGTAAGTGGGTTACCCTTAACGTAAACTAAGAAGGATTCAGTATGGGTCATCGTGGATCGATTGACCAAATTTTCCCGTTTCATACATGTTCGTACTGATTACTCTTTGTAGAAGCTGGCTAAACTGTATATGTCTGAGATAGTGCGATTGTATGGGGTACTGGTTTCCATAATATTTGATAGAGATCCTTGCTTCACTTCTCAGTTCTGGAAGAGGTTACACGAGGCTTTGGGTACAAGGTTGGACTTTAGTACGACGTTCCATCTTCAGACAGAGGGTTAGTCAGAGAGGGTAATTTAGATATTGGAGGATAGTTAAGAAGTTGTGTGATAGAGTTCCGAGGCAGTTGGGAGGATTACTTGCTGTTAGCAGAGTTTGCGTATAACAATAGCTATCAGTCTAGCATACAGATGGCACCATACGAGGCATTGTATGGTCGTTAGAGTGTTTGAGGGGTGTAGGGGATTATGTAGCTGAAATTTAAGAGAAGAAACGGGGGAGAAAATCAAGGGGTTGTGAAGTTGAGGGTGTGTTAGGGCCGAATTGGGATTGTAGACACCCTTTGGAATCAGTTTTGGGGAGGAATTCAGCTTTAGGGGTTAGCGTTGTTTCGGTTACAGTGCATTTTTTTTGTTGCTCTTTCCTCACTTTCTGCTTCTGACTTTGCTTTTGTGTTTGTTCTTTCTTTTTTTTGGGGTAGTCAAAATTGGCTACTGACCATTCGAGTATTTTGCTGTGTTTGTTCTTTGCTTTTGCTAAATAATATCCCCCTCTTTACTTTCTCTCTCTTACTTTTGTGTTCGGTTTTGGGCAAGTGCTCATTGACTCCTCTTCTTCTCTTTCCCCAATCGATTTCCTCTCTTGGCCAAATATACCTTCTTCCCCTCTTTGGACTCCCTTCATGATTAACATATTTCCTTTCTTTTCATCTTTCTATTGTTACCGAATACCTTATCTCTTCCCCTCTCTGTGCGGTCTTGGGCAATTGATCTTTGATCAGTCGTATTCGAGTACAAGGTTATTTCCTCTCTTTCCCTCTCATTTAGTTCTCTTCTTTCATCTTTTGTGTTAGCCGACTACTCCGTCCATGGTTAGAGTGCACAGTTTCTATTCTCTTTCTTCAACCGAAATAACCTTTTGTTTAACACCTCTCCTTTCTATTATTTTTTGCTAGGGAGTGCGATTGATCCATCTCGTGCCTCAGATTAAGGGTGTGCTTTGGGTGCTGGCTGAATACTACTATCTCTCACTCTTAGTCTATGCTTTCGATAAGTTACTATACGCTTGGTTTAATGGCTTGCGTGTATGTTAATAGTTAACAAGTGGTGTTTGGGATGCATGTAGTTTAGGGATTGAAAATGATCTCTTGCAACGGTTCTAGGGTGATCAATCAAGGCAAGGGATAGGTAAATTCCTGAACAAGTGTTGGCTAGGGTTCTTTACAATTCATTTGATAAGTGTTTAACTAAAGTTCTTATTGTGATAGGTTTGGAATACTCGTGGGCCAGTAGCACATTTTCGCAATCAGGTGTGTAAACACTGCCCAAATAGTGAATCGACAAAAGTAAAAAAATATGACTATTGGTGCTACATTGGCATGCGCTCGCTCGTGTGGTAATCTGAACACATAAACGTGAGTGTTTGATCGTAGAAGCCACTATGAGTGATTTCATGGGCTAAGGCCGTTTTGGGCCGTGTTGCGTAGAAATGGATCGTGTGGGCCACATGTGCTCGTGGGCTTCACACAGGTAAACCAAACGAACGTGTGAAGATTATTGGGCTAGGCTTTGCAGTTCACACGGCCAAGGCCATATTTGGGCTTAGTGGGCTACACTAGCGTGTGGGCCAACATGGGCCCGCATTGTGGGTCTTGGGCCCATTTTCACTGCTTGACTGTTAAGGTTGCATGGGTCGCCCGAGATGACTGTGGACCTACTGTTGGGTTGGTAAGTATACCTAGACCCTAAATTGATAATTGACTGTTATGTCCCTATGAGGTAAAATGATTGTTATGCCCTTAAGTATGTATGACTATATTCGAGCTTGCCATTTTATATATGTATTGCATACATGCATAATATTATGATATGTTGCATGGGGATGGGTTTATTATTGATTGGAGGAAGTGTAGTATACTGGCAGCTCTGCTGCAACCACTATTTAGTGCCGCAACTGGTGCTATTTTGGAGTGTAGGGATGGATGGGTTGATTTTATCCCAAAATGGAATGTAGGGCTAGACGGAGTGGAGTGTAGAGGCTGGTTGGGTAGAATTTCTGTTTGCATTTTGTATTGTTACTGTAATGGGCTAAGGCCCACTCTGATACTGATACTGTATGGGCTAAGGCCCTAACTGAAATTGAATTGTTACTGAAACGGGCTTAGGCCCAAACTGTAATTGCCTACTGAATGATTGACTGTTGTTAAGGGATTACACACTGAGTTTTCATAAACTCACCCTTCTGCTTTTCTATGTAGGTAATCGTTAGTTAGATTGGTGTTGCGAGGGACTCGATGGTGGCTACGTAACCGCATTTGCTTCCATTTGTAACTTTTAATTTATGAGTAATTTAATTTGGGTATTTGTTTTGTAATAAGGTCTCTTTAAGTTTTTATTTTAATTTGGGATTTATTCACTTTGATTCATATATGTTACTAGTAGGCTGCGGATTTTCATAAAGATAAATGTTTTTCAAAGCACTATGTTTACGCAACATTTTTTTAAAAGCTTCCGCAACAAAAATTGTTTTAAAGTGTAATAACAATCAAATTTGATTAACATTTTGCTTAAACAACTGGATTTTTAACAATGAACAAGATATTTTAAATTTTTGTTAAGATTAAAAAGAGGTTTTAATATAGAACGGACTTCCTAATGAAATTATGTTTTTCGAAAAACACTTCAATGTGACATCGCAGATTCGACCATAACGTCTAGGCCAGGTTTAGGGTGTTACAGGAGTCGTGTGAGGCACACAACCTGTTCACACGGGCATGTGACCCCTGTATGGTTGAATTTTTTTTTAAGTTCCCAAAATTTTTATATGTTATCAGTTTAATCCCGAACCACTTCTAAAGCATGTTTAAGGCCTTGTAGGCCCATATAAGGGACAATGTGATTGTGTTGAATGATTTATGAGAATTTATGATATATGTTGTGAATTGATCGTTAATACCTATGATTTATGAGAATGTATGATAATGTTGTGAATTGATATGTAATACCTCGTAACCCTACTCTGGCGACTAATACAGGTTTGGGGTGTTACACACAGTCGTAGCTATCTCAATCTCAAATCTCATATAATGTTCACACTCGAGCTATCAACTGGTCTGCTCATACAAGCTGACGATCAAGACATAACTACACATTACTGTTTACACAAGCTGACGAGGATCTGCAACACATGCCGGATAACTCAGCCACCGATAAAACATACAGACCAGCACCCAAATCACATAACCCCTAATGACATGTCATTTTGTATCCTATCTATTCCGAAGGTTCATCTGGGATTTAACATTGCTGAATCTTTGTCGAACATTTCTGTAAGATCGTATTCACAATTAATTCAATCATAAAGCATTTAAAACACAAATACAGTAATGCTTATTAACATACGAACTTACCTCGATCACAAAGACGACGAAATGGATAGAGTAGTCCAATATTTTAGTTTTCCCTGGATCTAGATCCAAACTTCGCTTTTCTTGATCTATATATAATCAAATTTAACTTATTTAATTTTCATTCTATTCAATTTAACCTAAAAATCATATTATGGAAAAATTACATTTTTTCCCCTAACATTTCAACATCTTTACAATTTAGTCCCTAGCCCATAAAAATAGAAATCCATGTAATTAAGTCCCTACCCATGCCAATCGAATTCCCTTTGTTCTCATAGCAGCCCATATTTTTCCTTATTTCACGCATTTACCACACAATTTATCACATTTCTCAATTTTATCAAAAATCACTTAACAAATGTTGTTTATCTAACAAAAGTCATTCATTTTCTATCATCAAACATCAATATACACACCTAGTCATCAATGGTACAATCCTAAACCTTTAACAGTTTCGAAATTAGTCCCTAGGCTAGCTAGATTAAGTTGCAATGACTCTAAAAACATAGAAATCATAAAAAAACGAGACGAAATCACACTTACATGCACAAGGAGACTTGGCTGAACCTTCAAGCCCAAAAATGGAGTTACTTTGTTTCTAATTTTCAGTGGAAAATAGCATGGAGAAGATGCTACATATTTCCTTTCTTTTAATTTTTAAGTTAATTTATTCTTTTACTATTTTAACCTTAATTATAATTTTTGAAAAACACATATAATATGTCCATAATTTTCCAATCATGCTAATGGTCTAATTACAGCATAAATCCTCCAAACATTTAATGTCATAGCTATAATATCCCTTTAACTTATAGAACTCTAGTTTTGTATTTTACGCGATTTAGTCCTTTTTATCGAATTAAGCATTCAAATGATAAAATTTCCTAGCGAAATCTTCATAGAATCATAAAATCATGTTGTAAACCTCAATTTAATAATAAAATAAATATTTTGACCTCAAATTTATGGTTCCAAAACCACTATTCTGATTTAACTAAAAATGAGATGTTGCAACTTAAGTATTGGGGAGTTTGATTTGCCCTAATTCGGTGTAGCAGATTAAACTTGTTTTTCCATTTAAGGATCTTGAATACAAGCGTTTTCATTAGGTTTGAGTTAATTTTTCATAGTTCTATTTATATTCGATAAAATGTGCAAATTGAGTCTTTTATTGACATTAGAGGCCTAAAGGTGAGCTAACGTTCTTTGTGATAGCGAAAGAGACCTTTAGAAGGCATGCTAAACTAATATTGGTCATTGTGTCACAACACAAGATGTTTGATGTCACAACATAGCAAGCAGAATGGAGAAAGCTCAAGATTTCCTTTGATGTCACGACACAGCCTAAGGGTGTCGCGACACACCCTTGAAGGTTTCCTAAGAGGAGTACACCAAATGCTATGTCGTGACACAAGTCCTGGTCTATCATGAAATTGACTCTAGATGATATAAAACATGATCCAAGGGGTGTTTTGGTTCACACAATCAAACTTAAGGCTAGAGAATGTTAACTAACCTAGGGTTAAGAACAACAACCACTTAAAATCTATAAATAGGCTCCTTTGGCACATGTTATGGACACCATTCATTTAGCCTAGATTTTTTACGTAAAATTTAGTTTAGTATTTCATTATTAGGTTTTAGATTTATTTCAGTTGTTCTTGTTGATTTCAAGAGATTGAATTGTGGAAGCATTCAAAATTTGTGGATTCGCGATTAATCTCAATACAATTAAGCTCTTTCATTCACTCTATCTTGTCAGTTTAATTATCATGCTTTCTATTTAAATCAATTCTATATTATCTATGAAAGCTATGAGGAACTAATCCCTCCATGGGGGATTAGCTAGTGGAGGTATGATCTATTAACTGCTTTGTAGGGTTATTCCACAGATCTACTATTTGGGAAAGGAAGAACATGAAACAAACGCTAGGCCTGACAATCTCAGGAAGTCATAAAGGTGGGAATTAACCCAAAATTAGTATGGCCCATCCGTGACCACCTTGACCCTAAGCCAGTCTGAACATGAGGTCCAAAGAGAAGTAGTTCTTGTTGACTCATTATGTTAGTGGAAGATTTGGAATATCCTGTTAGGGTAGTGACTAGTTGATTGATGAGGAACCAGAATAATATTTGGTGGAGATTACCGAAGCGAGCTCATCACCCATAATCAAGATTTGATTTATTCTTCTTTTTGTATCTCTTAAAGACTATTTATTTTATATTACTTTGTCTTTATTATTATAAAAACCTTAAAAATATTTTATTTTATATTTTCATGCTATAACTAATTTAAAAGTACTAATTAGATCTTTTAGTGTTTAGGTTAGAATTGATCTGGCATTCACCTTCCTTAGATACAATCCTCGAAGTACTCACCTAATTTGTTGTAAATCTATATTATAACTCAAGTCGTATACTTCGGAAACCACCTTGACTTTTTATATTTTATTGCAGCATTCACACTTTGGACGTTAGCACGTCTAGAGGTGGTCACATACCCAACATTTGTCTTTATAGTACAACCTATTATGTAGATGTTTGACTCTATCAAAATATACAACTCACGATTTTGGGACAATGATGATCTCAAGTCTGAGTATCGTATACATGGTTATCACTATGAGTAATGTTGTGACTATTACATATTAATCCAAGAAACATACTCATAACAGGTTAGTCTAGTATGTTGTTCTCTAACACATACTCAAGTATGATTTTGACATCCCTATGTCAATTAAAAGACTTTGTCATCGATCAACTATAAATTAGTCTTAATGCATTATTATTGTCCAAGCCCACAAAAATACTAGACTAAGGACATTTTAAGAATAATCATATTATTCTCAAGTCTTTATTATTAATTAGTTTATTTACACATATAGAAAATGAAAATAAAAATAACAATACCTTATATTAACAAACAAGGTAAAATGAGTATGTGATTACAATAATCCCATTATTAGTCTTCAGACATACTCTTAATAGAAAATACTACACTTGTAATGCCTTAAGCAAATCTTTGATATTTATTTTTGTGTGTTGTGTTACACAATTGCATGTCTGCTTCAGTGGTTAAGTGTCCTGGGAAGAGTTCGAGAAGTCTTGGGTTCAAGCCTTGGCTTGTGCAAAAGTTTTGTTTTAAATGAATAAACCCCTAGCTTTAGTCAGTAGGTTTATAATTAGATATCGGTATAACATGACAGAATAGGCCTACTGGTTTGGTGGTTAAGTAGGGTGGCAAAGTGCTAGGGGACTTGAGTTCGAGTCTTGGGATGTGCGATGGAGTGTTTTATTTTGCTGCTAGTGCCGTGTGGGTGTTTTAGTCAAACTGAACTACTGAAGAGTTGTGGTGGAATTTGAATTAGGTGGTTGAGGGAGCAGTGGACAGTTTTAAGGGATTTAAAGAGTAAAATGTGGGAGTTTAAAGATAGTGGGAGAGTTGCTACCGAACTTGAACTGTTGTTTCTCAAGTTTTCGATTTTGGATGATACTTTCTCCCCATTACTATTTTTGTTGACTGTTTTCTCTTCTTGGAGTCCGATTATTGTTGACGTCATTTTCTTTTACTCCTCTAGCAAATGTCCCTTTCTTGGTTTCTGACATTGTTTTCTTTTACTCCTCTAGCTAACAAATATCTTTCTTTTTCCTTCTATTCTGACGTTGTTTTCTTTTACTCCTCTAGCAAACGTCCCTTTGTTGTTTTCTTTGGCCGAGCACTTTCTTTCGATTTTGGTCATTGTCTTGCTTTTCATCTTGTTTACTTTCCTGCCAATTTTCACTGTTCTAGTTCTCTCTGTCGAATTGGTCTGTTTCCCAAAATTCCTTCCTTTGCTGCCATTTTGATTCCCTAAATATTTCACTTTTTCACTGACTTTCTACTTTCTATCCACAGTGTTTCGGTTGTATTTTGTTAATCCCAAGAACCTCTGTCAAATATTGCTAGTTGTGTGGTTGCTATATCTATTGTTCCCTTCAACCTTGTCAATGACAGACATTCTTTCCCCCTCTTTTGCCGATTCTTTTTCTTCTTCTGCTTCCCCCATTGTACATATCTTTCTTTCTTCGTTGCTATTGATCTTTGAGTTTTGCTCTCTACTGGATTGTGGTTACCTTGGTCTTGTTCCTTTTCAGTTTTGGTCTTCAATTAACCCATTTTCTTTGCACGATTGTACACTTTCAGTAAGTTGGATATTCGTTTGGTTCAAACTATTTGTGTGAATAATGGTTAATAGGATTCGGTTGGAATGCAGGTAATCACTAAGGAGTAGTGATCAATATTTTACAATGGTTTAAGTGTGCAAAGCCTCAGTCGTTCAATCAAGGCTAGTGACAATCGATCTTTGGACAAGTGTTTTGATAAGGGGTCATTTTAATCCAGTTGTTATATGATCAATTGTGTGTTATGATTGAATATAGGTTTGGAGTGCTCAAGAATGGTGTGCGCACTTTTCGTAGTCAAGTGTGTGAAAACACAACCTTTCAAATTGAAATTGGCAAAAAGCCAGAAATGTGAATCCTGATGCCACATGAGCGTTCTACTACTCGTGAGGTAGGCCGTGTGTTCAAAAACGGGTGTGTGGTCAACGAGATAGGCCATGTACGATTCATGAGTTGGGCCGAGTGGGCCCCAAGGATGTGTGGACCCCACACGGGTGAACCACATAGGTGTATGGGATTATTTTGGCCAGGCCGTGTGATCCACATGGCTAAAGACATTTTTGGGCCTTGTGGGCCACACGGGCATGTGGGCCTACATGGGAAAATGACATGGACTTATGGGCCCATTTTCACAGTTGAACTGCTAAGGTTGTACTGGTTGCCCAAGACGACTGTGAACCTACTGTAGGGTCAGTAAGTGTACTTAGACCTCTGATTGACTGAAATGACTGTCATACCCTTATATGATGTAAACATTTGTATGACTATATATGCGGAATGCTACTAAAACTATTCTGAATGCATGTATAGTACTATGATTTGGCATGACATGTTGTATATTGCACTACATTGGGTTGGGGGTTATATTATGCGGAGGAAGTGTACTGATAGGCCTCGAGCCTGATTTACTGGCAGCTTAGCTGCATACTACTGTATGGTGCCGCATTCGGCATTACTTGGAGTGTAGGGTTGGGTGGGTTGATTATATCCCCACATGGAGTGTAGGGTTGGACGAAGATGGTGTATAAAGGCTGGTTGGGTAGGAATCTTGTGATTGCATATATGTGACTATTACTGTACTGAGATGGGCTAAGGCCCAAACTGGACTGACACTACTATAGAAAAAGGGCTTATGCCAGACTGTGATTATCTATATACTATCTACTTTTGTGCATGGGGAATACACATTGAGTTTACGTAAACTTGCCCCTTTTGTTTCACTACGCTGGTAATCCCTAAACATAGGTGGATCAGAGTAGCGAGGGACTCAAAGGTGGCCACTCAACCACATATATTTTCGTATTTGATTTTGATTATAAGTATTATTATTATTTGGGGTATTTTTACTGTAATAAGGCCTTTATGGATTTTTACTTTAATTTAGGATTTGTTTATCATTGCTTATAATTCGTAATCACTACTGGTAGGGAAACATGGGTTTTCAAAAGTTAAAAACGTTTTCTTTCAAAACTCTCACTACTATGGAAATTGTTTTAAAAAACTTCCACAATTTATAACAACGTGTAAATAAAGGGATAATGTTTTTGAAACAAATATCTGGATTTAAAGATTGCATAAGATAACCAAAAAGGATTACAAATTAGTTTTCGAAAGCACTATCATGTGACATCGCCAGATGAGGCCATAACGTTTAGGCCAGGTTTAGTGTGTTACAACACTTAGGGCACCGGATCCAACAGAGATGATGATGACCAAACCTTGAGGAGAACAATATTTGATGTGGGTGTTGCGACACTTAGCCTCTATTACCTCAAGGGTGCAAGACTTCAAAAAGAAATCAACATTGAGTAGATTGTCAAGAATGTCACGACGGTAAGGGTGTTGTGTCACAACATTGAGCCTAAAGTTGTAACACCAAGCCTCTAAGTTTGGAAATCACTATTGGTTTCATGGCCACCGCTAAGGATGCTGCGACATGAGCCATTCATTGTTACGACGTCGAGAACCCCAAGGTCTAAGAGTGTTCCACTATTGAGGGTATTGCAACATTGATGCTTGGATGTTGCAACACCTTTGCTTGACTATAACCCCCCAAACTTATCCTAAACGTTATGACCAAATTTTGGAAGCTACATCAATTTTGTAGAAATAATTCAAGAGACAATATGTTTTAAAACACTTTTTAGAAAAACATTTGTGACAACCCAAATTAGACCCTGGTCGGAATGTGGTTTCGAGACCACATTACCGAGCCAAAAATTTATTTTCGTGTTTTAATTGCATAAATTGTTGTGTGACAGTGAATATATGAGAAATTAAATGCTTAATATTAGCATTAGGATTGTGAATTAATTCAAAAAGGACCTAGTTGACAAAGTTAGAAAAGATGATAGATGAATTATAAGGATTAATTAATAATAGGGTGAGGAAGCATGGCTTTGCATGTCAAATTGCCCATAAAATTCATGGTGGCCGGCCAAGGAGTGATGATGCTCCACTCATTCTAATTTAATATGTTTTCTTTTGGTGAACAAATGATGGGGATAATAATAGGAAAGGGAACAAAAAAAAAATGGGTGTCATACTTGCCATCTCCTAGCCGAAAAACCAAGAAAAAGAAGGGAAAAAAAAACTTGGAAAGAATTCGGCCATTGCTTGTGCCTAGGAGGAGTGTTTGATGTTGTGGCATGAAAATGAGGGAGTTTGAATGCTTAATAAGGAGGGAAAAAGGAGTGTTCATGTTTTCTTTCTTTTGCAATTGTTCTAACTAGAGGAAGAAGAGGAAGCAAGATTCAGCCAAGGTGGTCCTTTAGGTGGATTAAGGTATGTTAATGCTCTATCATTGAAAATCTTTGTATATTTGGAGTGGCCATCAAGTATAGAAGCTAGCTCATGGCAAATGTTCTCTTTTGTAAAGTTAAGAAGATGACATTCGGCCATGGATGGTTGTATTTCTTTGATGTCGTTTTTGATGCTTTAGGGTATTGAGGGTTGATTATAGATGAGGTGAGTTTCTTGATTTAAAATTTGATGGATGTTAAGCTAGTTAGGCAACCAAAGGTTCAATATTTTTGTTATGTGGTTATATGTGCATTTCGGCCATGGTCTTTGTTTGAATTTGAGATTTGTAATGTGATTTTCCTAAATTGTCTATGAATTTTTGGTTGTTGATTCCATGGTAATGGTATATTGAATCCATGACTTGAATCCATGAAAGTTTAGTAAGGTTGCATTCGGCAACTTGCTTGGAATTAAAAATTGATGTCTAAGCTTAGGTGATTTCGATGATGATATATATATATTCATAAGTATATTTAGTTGATTCGGCTTTGGTAGTTGCATGAGGTTATTAGCCGAATATACTAACATACATATACATGTGAAATCGGATTGTAAATATTTAGCAAGGTGGTTAAACTAGTTAAATTATTGATTTAGCTCAAGGAGTTAAAGGAGGTGAATCGAGCAAAGGCAAAGAAAAGGTTATCGAGTAGCCGAGTTGGAACCGTCTTACCCAACACGAGGTAAGTCATTAAGCATGTAGTTGGTGTTATTTCAAATGGTCATAATGTTTATGTATTGATGCTGAATGGAATGAATAAATGTACATATATATATATGCATGTACGTATATGATGATGAAATTGTTGAATGAAAAGAAAAGAGGTAAGATGTACTGAGTTGTTGATCTCGGCACTAAACGTGCGGGATAACCATTTATGACCATGAGATTGGCGCTAAGTGCGCGGGATTAAATTGTATAGCACTAAGTGTGCGATATGACTATGTTGCACTAAGTGTGCGAAATGAATATGATGCACTAAGTGTGCGAATTGACCATGCGGCACTAAGTGTGCGAGTTTGACTATGTAGCACTAAGTGTGCGATTTGATTACGTAGCACTAAGTGTGCGAGATGATTATATAGCACTGAGTGTGCGGGCTCAATATACATTCGTGAATCATTATGGACACTATGTGTGCGACACTATTGAGTCGATCGCGGACAGCGAATCGGGTAAGTGTCTTGAGTACATGGCTAATAGGTGCTATGCTTATACTTGGTGTTGAGCTCGGTAAGTTGAACCTATGTGACAAATATACTTGAAGTCACGTACATAAAATTTATCGTAGAATGGGTGAAAGGCCGTTTAGTTGTATGTTTGTAACAAAAATAAAATGATTTATGAAAATGCCTCGAATATCCTATTGATGAGTATGTGGATTGTGAATGCATAAATTGGTATGAAATTGAATCGATAGGTTGGAGGAACTATGGTATGGTTCGGTATGGATGGAGTAAATTGTCTCGTTCCATTTTGTTTCCTCTTGTGATAATGTTATTGATGGATGGTAGTGCATTGCTTTTGACTTGCTGAGTTATAAACTCACTCGGTGTTTCCTTGTCACCCATTATAGGTTGCTTGGACTCATCTATTTTTGCGGGGTCAGGCCGTCATCGAAGTCATCACACCGGATAGCAAGTTTTGGTATTTTCTTCTTAGTTGGCTTAGAAGAACATTTTGGCATGTATAAGCTATTACGTTGTGTTTGAATTTTGGCATGTAAACTTTAAGCCATGCGAAAATGGCACGAATGTTCGATTGAGTTGGATCAAGGGTAGGTATGAGATAGACCTAGTTACTTTCGTAACAGATGCTGGCAGCAGCAGTGTCATGAGATTGAAAAATCACTAAAAATAGTAGGAGTGGAATTAATTGATGAATAAATTATGTAATCGAAGCTCGATGAGTCTGCTTTCATGAGGAAGTAACGAAAAGATCATATGAGCAGTATATTAAGAGATAATCAGATTATAGTGGGACAGGGCCAGAACGGTTTCTGGATTCCCTGCTCCGACTTTGGAAATTCATTACAAATTAACCAGAGATAATTAGGGGTCGTACCATATATGTACAGATTCCTCTCTGAGTCTAGTTTCATAGAAACAAACGGCATCAGTATTGAAGCCCCGTGTAGGGAGATATCCAAGTCGTAATGGGCAAAGGTCAGTGTAGTCGATCCCTGCAACATGGGAGACTTTGACTAATAAACTGTACTAATTGGCCCAACCAAAAATTCTAGAAAATAAATTTTGTAAGGGGTTAAAGTCAGTTAACACCTCGTGTTCGACTCCGGTGTCGGTTTCGGGTTCGGGGTGTTACATTTAATTGGTATCAGAGCTATGGTTTAGTCGGTTCTAGGACTACCATAGCACGTATGAGTCTAGCTATACATGCCTTAATGTTAATGTTTAAAAGGGTGATGACTTCTGGCGGTTGAAATGTTTTTGTTTTGATTAGTAAATGGATCCCGGTGAAGAAAGAACCCTAGCGGATGACGTTGAGAGCGTAGCGGCTGCTCCTGCACAAGGGACGCCGCCTGTTGAACCTCAGTCATCTGCGAATAATCAAGGTGAGGGGGCTAAACAAGCCTTCTTTACCATGATGAATGAGTGGGTCACGCAATATGCCCGAACCAACCCGGCTATCCAACAATTCCCAAATTTGAATAATCCACCCCAAGAGCCTGTAATGCCATCAGTCGCTGATCCTGTGAGGCTGAGTAAGCCACCTGTAGACTTGAATAGGAAGCGTGGGGCCGAGGAGTTCAAGGCCATAGTAACTGATGATGCCAAAAGGGCCGAGTTCTGGCTTGATAACACCATTCGGGTGTTCGATGAATTGTCATGCACACCCGATGAATGTCTAAAATGTGCTGTATCTTTGTTGCGAGACTCAGCCTACTATTGGTGGAGGACCTTGATTTCCATAGTCCCGAACGAGCGAGTAACTTGGGACTTCTTTCAAACGGAATTCCGGAAGAAATTTATTAGCCAACGGTTCATTGATCAGAAGCGTAAGGAGTTCTTGGAACTCAAGCAAGGCCGTATGACTGTATCTGAATACGAACATGAATTCGTAAGACTCAGTAGGTATGCCTGGGAGTGTGTAGCTGATGAGGTTGCTATGTGCAAAAGATTCGAGGAAGGATTGAATGAAGATTTAAAGCTACTAATGGGTATTTTGGAAATAAAGGAATTCGTAACACTAGTCGAACGAGCCTGCAAGGCGGAAGAAGTTGGAAAGGAGAAGAGGAAGGCTGAATTTGAAGCTAGAGATTATCGTAAAAGATCGACGGGTAAAGCTCCGTTCTCAGCTGTAAAGAAGTTCAGGGAGGACATTAATAAGTCGAGGGCGACTGCGGGAATTTCCATCAGGGCAAGACCATCGATGGGCTCCCGAGCTACTTCGGTAGCTAGTGTGGGCAATAATCGTCACGAGAAACCTGAATGTCCCCAATGTGGAAGACGACACCTAGGTGAATGCGGTTCGAAGGACCACTTCATTAGAGATTGCACGGAGCTGGATGAGAAGAATAAGATTCAAGGTGCAAGACCTAGTGGAGTGACATCTAGAGGTAGACCACCGAGAATTTTAGGAGGCAGGGGTGGTAGTCAGAGGGGGGCCTCTGATACGGTCGATCGAGCCAAGAACCGTACTCCTGCTAGAGCTTATGCCATTCGCGCACGAGAGGAGGCATCCTCCCCCGACGTCATCACTGGTACCTTCACTCTCTTTGATACTAATGTGATTGCATTAATTGACCCTGGTTCTACTCATTCATATGTATGCGAAACCTTAGCAACCAGTAAGACTCTACCTGTTGAGTCTACTGAGCTCGTAATTCGAGTATCAAACCCTTTGGGTCAATGCGTACTTGTTGATAAAGTGTGTAAGAGATGCCCTCTAATAATCCGAGAATCCTGTTTTCCGGCCGATTTGATGCTTTTGCCGTTCGACGAGTTTGATGTTATTTTTGGTTTGGATTGGTTAACCGCGCATGATGCGGTTGTGAATTGCAAAAGCAAGACTATCGATTTGAGGTGCACAAATAACGAAATAATCCGAGTTGAGTCTGCGGACTTAAGGGGGTTGCCAGCTGTAATATCAGCAATGTTGGCCCAGAAATATGTAAGGAAAGGGTGCGAAGCATACCTCGCGTATGTACTTGATGACAAGGAGTTAGAAAAGAAACCCGAATCGGTGCCGGTGGTTTGTGAATACCCGGATGTTTTTCCTGAAGAGTTACCGGGTTTGCCACCTGTTCGGGAGGTAGAGTTTGGTATTGAGCTTGTACCTGGAACTACGCCAATTTCGATCGCTCCGTATCGTATGGCACTAACCGAGTTAAAAGAGTTGAAAGCTCAGTTGCAAGAATTGACGGATAGAGGTTTCGCTCGACCGAGTTTCTCACCTTGGGGTGCACCAGTATTGTTCGTGAAAAAGAAGGACGGAACCATGAGGTTGTGCATTGACTATCGTCAACTGAATAAAGTGACGATAAAGAATAAGTATCCGTTACCGCGTATTGATGATCTGTTCGATTAATTAAAGGGAGCATCGATGTTTTCAAAGATAGATTTGAGATTGGGTTATTATCAGTTGCGGATTCGAGATTCGGACGTACCCAAAACTGCTTTCAGAACGAGGTACGGTCACTACGAGTTCTTAGTGATGCCGTTTGGGCTCGCTAATGCCCCTGCGGTGTTTATGGATTTGATGAATCGGATCTTCAGGCCGTATTTGGATCGGTTCGTAGTTGTGTTTATTGATGACATCTTGGTCTATTCAAGAGATGAGACTGAACATGCTGAGCATCTGAGGCTAGTGTTGCAAATTTTGCGGGATAAGCAGTTATATGCTAAGTTCAGTAAGTGTGAGTTCTGGTTAAGAGAGGTTAGCTTCTTGGGTCATGTGGTATCCGCATCGGGTATTCGGGTTGACCCGAGCAAAATTTCAGCCATACTTAACTGGAAGCCTCCGAGAAATGTTACCGAAGTCCGGAGCTTTCTAGGGCTCGCCGGTTATTACCGACGATTTGTCAAAGGTTTCTCGATGATAGCCACACCAATGACGAAGTTGCTTCAAAAGGATGTTAAGTTCGAATGGACGGAGAAATGTCAGAAAAGCTTCGATCAACTGAAAACTCATTTGACTGAAGCTCCAATTTTGGTGCAACCCGAATCGGGTAAAGAGTTTGTCGTTTATAGTGACGCATCCCTACTTGGGTTGGGTTGCGTATTGATGCAAGAAGGTCGAGTTGTGGCCTATGCGTCGAGACAATTGAAGCCACACGAGAGAAATTATCCGACCCATGATCTCGAACTAGCCGCCATTGTGTTTGCATTGAAAATATGGCGACATTATTTGTTTGGTGAGAAGTGCCATGTATTTTCGGATCACAAAAGTCTCAAATATTTGATGACTCAACGAGACTTGAATCTGTGACAAAGACGTTGGCTTGAGTTGTTGAAAGATTACGAGCTTGTCATTGATTACCACCCGGGAAAGGCTAATGTGGTTGCGGACGCCTTAAGCTGGAAATCACTGTTTGCTTTGCGAGCGATGAATGTACACTTGTCTGTTTTACCTGACAATGTGTTAGTAGCTGAATTAAAAGCCAAACCATTATTGACTCATCAAATTCGTGAAGCTTAGAAAGTCGATGATGAATTGGTTGCAAAACGAGCTGAGTGTGTTCCGAACAAGGAATCGGAGTTTCAGATTGATGATGATGGTTGTTTGAGGTTTAGAAGTCGTTTGTGTGTTCCAAGGAATTCGGAACTCATTCCGATGATCCTGAACGAAGCCCATTGTAGCCGAATGTCAATTCACCCGGGGAGCACGAAAATGTACAACGACTTGAAACGTCGGTTTTGGTGGCATGGTATGAAGCGAGACATCTCCGACTTTGTTTCGAGATGTTTAATATGTCAACAAGTGAAAGCGGAACATCAAGTGCCTTCAGGGTTACTTCAGCCGATCATGATACCCGAGTGGAAATGGGACCGAGTCACAATGGACTTTGTGTCCGGACTGCCATTGTCCGCAAGTAAGAAGGATGCGATTTGGTTGTTGTTGATCGGCTGACTAAGTCGGCTCACTTTATCCCCGTGCGTACGGATTTTTCATTGGATAAACTAGCCGAATTGTATGTTTCTCAGATTGTGAGATTACATGGAGTACCTATTTCTATCGTGTCGGATAGAGATCCGAGATTCACCTCGCGATTTTGGAAGAAATTGCAAGAAGCTTTGGGTACCAAGCTGCATTTTAGCACCGCTTTTCATCCCCAAACCGATGGTTAATCCGAGCGGATAATTCAGATACTCGAGGATATGCTGAGATGCTGCATCCTTGAGTTTAGTGGTTCATGGGAACGGTATGTACCTTTGATCGAATTCGCTTACAACAATAGTTTCCAATCAAGTATTAAGATGGCACCTTACGAGGCTTTGTACGGTCGTAAATGTCGTACACCATTGTTTTGGACTGAGCTCGGTGAAAGTAAAATTTTCGGAGTTGATTTGATTAAAGATGCCGAACAGAAAGTAAAGGTAATCCGTGAAAGTCTGAAGGTAGCCACAGATCGTCAGAAATCGTATGCGGATTTGAAAAGAAAAGACATTGAATATCAGGTTGGAGACAAAGTATTTCTCAAAGTTTCACCCTGGAAGAAGGTGCTTAGATTTGGTCGTAAGGGCAAATTGAGTCCGAGGTTCATCGGTCCGTACGAAGTATCCGAACGAGTTGGACCCGTTGCATACCGATTAATTTTGCCCCCTGAACTCGAAAAGATTCACAACGTTTTTCATGTCTCGATGCTTCGACGATATAGGTCCGATCCATCGCACGTAATTCCTCCATCGGAGATCGAGATTCAATCTAATTTAAGTTACGAAGAAGAACCAGTTCGTATTTAGCACATGAAGTAAAAGAACTACGAAACAGGAAAATCTCATTAGTGAAAGTACTGTGGCATAAACACGGAATTGAAGAAGCCACTTGGGAACTTGAGGACTCTATGAAGGATCGATATCCAAATTTATTTACCGGTAAGATTTTCGGGGACGAAAATTTCTTATGTGGGGGAGAGTTGTGACAACCCAAATTAGACCCTGGTCGGAATGTGGTTTTGAGACCACATTACCGAGCCAAAAATTTATTTTCGTGTTTTAATTGCATAAATTGTTGTGTGACAGTGAATATATGAGAAATTAAATGCTTAATATTAGCATTAGGATTGTGAATTAATTCAAAAAGGACCTAGTTGACGAAGTTAGAAAAGATGATAGATGAATTATAAGGATTAATTAATAATAGGGTGAGGAAGCATGGCTTTGCATGTCAAATTGCCCATAAAATTCATGGTGGCCGGCCAAGGAGTGATGATGCTCCACTCATTCTAATTTAATATGTTTTCTTTTGGTGAACAAATGATGGGGAAAATAATAGGAAAGGGAACAAAAAAAAAATGGGTGTCATACTTGCCATCTCCTAGCCGAAAAACCAAGAAAAAGAAGGGAAAAAAAAACTTGGAAAGAATTCGGCCATTGCTTGTGCCTAGGAGGAGTGTTTGATGTTGTGGCATGAAAATGAGGGAGTTTGAATGCTTAATAAGGAGGGAAGAAGGAGTGTTCATGTTTTCTTTCTTTTGCAATTGTTCTAACTAGAGGAAGAAGAGGAAGCAAGATTCGGCCAAGGTGGTCCTTTAAGTGGATTAAGGTATGTTAATGCTCTATCATTGAAAATCTTTGTATATTTGGAGTGGCCATCAAGTATAGAAGCTAGCTCATGGCAAATGTTCTCTTTTTGTAAAGTTAAGAAGATGACATTCGGCCATGGATGGTTGTATTTCTTTGATGTCGTTTTTGATGCTTTAGGGTATTGAGGGTTGATTATAGATGAGGTGAGTTTCTTGATTTAAAATTTGATGGATGTTAAGCTAGTTAGGCAACCAAAGGTTCAATATTTTTGTTATGTGGTTATATGTGCATTTCGGCCATGGTCTTTGTTTGAATTTGAGATTTGTAATGTGATTTTCCTAAATTGTCTATGAATTTTTGGTTGTTGATTCCATGGTAATGGTATATTGAATCCATGACTTGAATCCATGAAAATTTAGTAAGGTTGCATTCGGCAACTTGCTTGGAATTAAAAATTGATGTCTAAGCTTAGGTGATTTCGATGATGATATATATATATATTCATAAGTATATTTAGTTGATTCGGCTTTGGTAGTTGCATGAGGTTATTAGCCGAATATACTAACATACATATACATGTGAAATCGGATTGTAAATATTTAGCAAGGTGGTTAAACTAGTTAAATTATTGATTTAGCTCAAGGAGTTAAAGGAGGTGAATCGAGCAAAGGCAAAGAAAAGGTTATCGAGTAGCCGAGTTGGAATCGTCTTACCCAACACGAGGTAAGTCATTAAGCATGTAGTTGGTGTTATTTCAAATGGTCATAATGTTTATGTATTGATGCTGAATGGAATGAATAAATATACATATATATATATGCATGTACGTATATGATGATGAAATTGTTGAATGAAAAGAAAAGAGGTAAGATGTACTGAGTTGTTGATCTCGGCACTAAACGTGCGGGATAACCATTTATGACCATGAGATTGGCGCTAAGTGCGCGGGATTAAATTGTATAGCACTAAGTGTGCGATATGACTATGTTGCACTAAGTGTGCGAAATGAATATGATGCACTAAGTGTGCGAATTGACCATGCGGCACTAAGTGTGCGAGTTTGACTATGTAGCACTAAGTGTGCGATTTGATTACGTAGCACTAAGTGTGCGAGATGATTATATAGCACTGAGTGTGCGGGCTCAATATACATTCGTGAATCATTATGGACACTATGTGTGCGACACTATTGAGTCGATCGCGGACAGCGGATCGGGTAAGTGTCTTGAGTACATGGCTAATAGGTGCTATGCTTATACTTGGTGTTGAGCTCGGTAAGTTGAACCTATGTGACAAATACACTTGAAGTCACGTACATAAAATTTATCGTAGAATGGGTGAAAGGCCGTTTAGTTGTATGTTTGTAACAAAAATAAAATGATTTATGAAAATGCCTCGAATATCCTATTGATGAGTATGTGGATTGTGAATGCATAAATTGGTATGAAATTGAATCGATAGGTTGGAGGAACTATGGTATGGTTCGGTATGGATGGAGTAAATTGTCTCGTTCCATTTTGTTTCCTCTTGTGATAATGTTATTGATGGATGGTAGTGCATTGCTTTTGACTTACTGAGTTATAAACTCACTCGGTGTTTCCTTGTCACCCATTATAGGTTGCTTGGACTCATCTATTTTTGCGGGGTCAGGCCGTCATCGAAGTCATCACACCGGATAGCAAGTTTTGGTATTTTCTTCTTAGTTGGCTTAGAAGAACATTTTGGCATGTATAAGCTATTACGTTGTGTTTGAATTTTGGCATGTAAACTTTAAGCCATGCGAAAATGGCACGAATGTTCGATTGAGTTGGATCAAGGGTAGGTATGAGATGGACCTAGTTACTTTCGTAACAGATGCTGGCAGCAGCAGTGTCATGAGATTGAAAAATCACTAAAAATAGTAGGAGTGGAATTAATTGATGAATAAATTATGTAATCGAAGCTCGATGAGTCTGCTTTCATGAGGAAGTAACGAAAAGATCATATGAGCAGTATATTAAGAGATAATCAGATTATAGTGGGACAGGGCCAGAACGGTTTCTGGATTCCCTGCTCCGACTTTGGAAATTCATTACAAATTAACCAGAGATAATTAGGGGTCGTACCATATATGTACAGATTCCTCTCTGAGTCTAGTTTTCATAGAAACAAACGGCATCAATATTGAAGCCCCGTGTAGGGAGATATCCAAGTCGTAATGGGCAAAGGTCAGTGTAGTCGATCCCTGCAACATGGGAGACTTTGACTAATAAACTGTACTAATTGGCCCAACCAAAAATTCTAGAAAATAAATTTTGTAAGGGGTTAAAGTCAGTTAACACCTCGTGTTCGACTCCGGTGTCGGTTTCGGGTTTGGGGTGTTACAACATTATTTATCTTTGATAGAAATTTCAGAAATGAAAATAATTATTAAAGCATGTTTGATTTAAGTTTTTCCAAATAATTCATGTTGTTACTTTTATTATTTCAAAGAAAAAAGCTTCCATATAAAGTTTTGAAATGTTATTTTGCAGATGTCTTGTTTTTAAAAATACACAACAAATTGAATAATACATTTGAAAACTTTATATTTAAATTAGCTTAAAAATTCAGATTTTTAAAATCCAAAGTTTATGCATGCATTCTAAATATCATATTGAGTTCTCATGGCACAATAAAAATAGCAAAAACAAACCAAAGTCCATAGTCCAAAACAATCCCAAAAGAGTTTTATATACTTTATTTTAAAACAAAACCAAGAATCTCCTCCAATTACTGCATCCAAGTTCTATCCTTGAGTGTTATCTTAAAAGTTTTAAGAAACTAAAGGAGTGAGCTAATAAGGTCAATGTGAGTTTGATATGAAGTTTAAATAACACAAGAAATTAGATTAAATAAAAAAATATTATTATTAAGCACATAATAATCGAAAAGGCAAACTTTATGTACATGATTATGATAATGCAAATATTTTTATAAAACATATATGCAAAATTTCAAAAATTTCCTACCCATCACCGCTACACAACAAAAAGAGTTTCCCAGAATCCTTCTATCTAGAACACACCAACACATATGTTGTCAAAGCCACCAAAATTGCAAACAAGATGTCGAAACACATATTTGTGGTCAAGCCACCAAAATCACAGACAAGCTACCAAATAACATGTGCGGATCAACAAACAAAAATTACAGATTATTAAATTGCCACATCTTTCTCCTTATAGATAGTAGCAACCCCATGAAATATGACATGGCATGCATTCTCATTATCAGAACATTAAGCATGTTAAACACGCAATAATGTACAAATCAAATATCGATAACCATGGTAATCCATGCTTTACAAAATGAACATATCAAATTTTCAATGTGAACAAATCATAATGAACATATAGGCCATGATGCCACATACCATGAGGTTAGATCAAAATCATATATTACCAATAATAGCATAATACATCAAAAAGATTTAAGTTAAAACACATACCTTAAATCCACACCATCACTTACCATGTTATTTTTCCTATTAAATAATACTTTAAAAATATTTAATTTATCATATAAAAACCATAAACAAATTCATCATTTTCACACATAATACTTGTATATAAAAAAACACCTTAATCTTGTCCAAATCGTAAATCCTAACCCGAACTCAAATACTTCAATTCCAAATGACTCGTAACTAAATTAGTGTAACACCCCTTACCCGTGTTCGACACCGAAATTGGGTATGAGGCATTACCGGACATAAACACATGCAATCGTATAAAACCAGGTCATGAATTTGCGTTCAAATTTAAAACTTTTCACATTTCATCTTAAAGTCTCTAATATGGGCCTACAAAGCCCAAATCATGTGGCTCGGGACCAAACCGAGAACTTAGAAAACTTTGAAAATTTTTATGAAAAACAGGGGCACACTCCCTTGTGATATTAGGACACGGTTGTGTGGCTCGCATGGCCATGTCCCTAGCTTGTGCACTAATCTAACTTGCTGTTGCAAACAAATTTATGTCACACATAGATATCACCACTCATTCATCCACATATGTAAGCATAGACATCCTTGAAATGCATCATCATGGACTTATAATATAGCCAATATATCAACATCAAATGGCCTTACACAACAATGAACTTTCAAATAGCATAGGCCAACAATTTAGGCCAAAACAATTATGACACATACAAAAAAAATAACCAAGTCCCGTATACATGCCATGACCTTAAGTATAAGAATTATCAATACCCAATTTGTTAGTTTGATGTGATAGGTTCTCTGGCGACTTCCAACCCGAGCTAACCTGAACACATTATAAACACAGAAAATAAACAGAGAAAGCTATATAGCTTAGTAAGTTGGTATGTAAATAATAAGAAATTTATTAACATGCTTTTACCAATTCTCACAATATGTTCTCAAGATAATACAATCATAATTGCACATAGTTCCACTATTTACTCTTGTTCATCTCAAGTTGTCTACTCGAGTCACAGTCACTAAATTATTTATATCTTGAGTTACAAAACTCTAAATTAAGATCCAATAATTTAAAAAAAAAACTAGACTCACATATCTTCTTACCATAAAATTTTCATAATTTTTAGTCTATCCAATAAGTATATTTTATTCCTTAAATTCTCCCTTATTTCACTATTCGATAGTTCTAACCCCTCTTCACTAAAAATTAATTATCTCATCGTATGGGATTCGGATGATATTCCCATTTGTTTATATTGAAAATAGACTCAATAATAATTTTAAAAATATAACCTATAATGAATAATTATTTTTATACAATTTTTAATGATTTTCCAAAGTCAGAACAGTGGATTTCGAAATCATTCTGACCCTGTCTCACAAAAATTCAAATATCTCGTAATATAAAATTTCTTTGCACACACCGTTTCTTTTATTGAAAATAGACTCAATAATATTTAATTTCATATATTATTCTACCTCTAATTCAATTTCCACCATTTTTCACGATTTTCAAAGTCACACAACTGTTGCTGTCCAAAACTATTTTATTGCAAATTTTACTCTCTCACGTTTCCTTTGTATTAACTTTCATTCAACATTCATATAGATTTCGTACATACCTATATCGCTTAAATTAGTTTTACTTTCATTTTTTTATCTTGGCTATGTCAGTTGATACACTTAAACCTCAATGAAAACACATTCTTTCAATTCAACATCAAATAATATTATTGGTTCATAATTCTTTCACATTTAATCATCACATAGTCATATTCGTTTACACTTAGTCATTTCCCATTGAACACATCGGAATAATAACGGATATAGGGTGGCCTTCACATAGTTCCACCCTTGTAGCCAAAGCTATTTTATTCACAAAGTGGCCTTCACCTAGTACCACACTTGTGTCCAAAGCTATTTTATTCGCAAAGTGGCCTTCACATAGTACCACACTTGTGTCCAAAGCTATTATATTCACAAAGTGGCCTTCACATAGTACCACACTTGTGTCCAAAGCTATTTATTCCTAAGGTTCAACTGGGAAATTTCTCACTTAGCACAATGCCTTGACTTATTTCACTTTGATGCCATGGACTTATTTCACTTAGATGCCATGGTCTTATTTCACTTAGCACCATTTCATATCCTAGATATGGTCTTACATGCGAATCACTTATTTCACTTATCACATTGCCATGGTCTAACCTTGGTCTTTTACTGTCAATTCATATTTCACTATGCAACGATCGTGATCGATCCTGTGTTTTTACTCAATTTGAACGTTTACTTTAATTTTCAAAATTTAATCAAATATATAATAATATTGCATAATTAACACAAATCAATACATTTATTAACGACCTAAAATGGCGAAAAGGACCAAATCGTTCAATACTCGTTTTTCCCCCGTTCTAAGTTCGAACTTCATTTTTCTTGATCTATAATATCATATTTGACTTATTCAATTATTATACTATTCAAATCAGTCCAAAAATCATATTATGGAAAATTTATATTTTGCCCCTAAAGTTTCACATATTTTGTAACACCCCAAACCCAGCCTAGACGTTACGGCTGAATTTGTGATGTCACGTTGGCGTGTTTTTCTAAAACTAAAATTTTTTGAGAAACCATTCCTCTTAAAAGTTCCTTTGGGTTCATTAAAACTTTGGAGGTCTTTTCATATGAAAAACTCAAATTATTTTAGAAAATCATATTAGGTTGTCAGTGAACTCTTTAAACAATAGCTCTTTCGAAAACTCTCATATTTCATTGCGTAAACGTGGCGTTTGTAGTAAATCATCGATTTATAACTTTTTAATTTTAAAACCTGTGACCTACAACTAATAGGTAAAAATTCAAGTAAATAAAACCCCAAATTAAATAAAAATTAAAGCGGCCATATTACATATTAAAAACCCAAAATAAAACCTTAATTATAGTATAAAAAGAAATAACTACATTGAGTAGCCACCACTGAGTCCTCCGTCGCCTCGATCCGTCTAAGCCTGGGGATTTCTTGCACTGAAAATTAGATGGTGAGTTTACGAAAAATTAGTGTGTGAAATCCAAAAATAACAAACAATAAGAGTAAACGTAATCTGGGCCTAGGCCTGTTAGTTCCAGTTAGGGCCTTAGCCCCTTTCTCAGTAATAGAATCAGTCTGGGTCTGAGCCCATTTTAGTAACAGAAGCCGTCTAGGCTTTAGCCTAATATAGTACCGTATGCAAACACAGAGTCCTACCTAACCCATCCGCTACACACCATCTCCGTACCAGCCTTACACACCATGTTGGGATAAAATTGACCCACCTAACCCTACACACCAAGTCGTACCGATTTCGGTACTAAATCAGTATTTGCAGCAAAGCTGCCAGTAATAAGCTTATAGCCTTTCAGTACACTTCCTCCAAAATCATATATCCCACCTCATGTAATGCAACATAACATATGTGTATGCAGTATTATCATGCTCAAAAACAGTCAGACATAATACAGGGGTATTTTTGTCAATTTACCTCACAAGGGTATTGTGGTCATTCATCAGTACAGGGTTTAAGTATACTTACCGACCCAACAATAGGCCTACAGTCGTCTTAGGCAACCCGTGCAACCTTAACAGTCAATCGGTGATAATGGGCCCTAAGCCCATATTGTGAGCCCATACTCTCATATGGCCCACTTAGCCCAGAAATGGCCTTAACCGTGTAGTTTACACAGCCTGGCCTAGAATCTACCATGCTTTGTGAGATTTTCCCGTGTGGGGCCCATAGGTCCATTGGGCCTACTTTGCCTTGTGCAGCCCGATGTGGCCCAGTATCGATTCAACCCATGAAAATGCTCATGTCCATCTCATTGACCATATGCCCATGTTTTGTAACACGGCTTGCCACACGGGCGCTCACATGCCCATGTGGTGTCAACAACCCACTTTCCGGCTTTTCAGCCTTTCGACTTTTTAGCCTTTGCAGTTTCACATCTAATGGCAGTGTTCACACACTTGCAATGTAACTGTAGCCTCAGCATTTCCGTGATCAAAGCACATATGATCAACTACAACAACTCCACCATTAGTAGTATTTACGGTTAATCACATGACTATAGCATTGCAGAAAACTTTAACAGAATCATCACTACTTACCAAACGAGCTATTGTAAAACACCTCTTGCTCCTAAAATCCACGTATTCTTTCCAAAGCTTTAACTTTCACATGAAACAATGAACTAATTAATCAAATTCTACAATCCCACATAATTGTATTTAGGAGTTAAGATACTTACTAATAGAGAAGGTACCACTTGTAGGGAAAGAGTATTCAGCCTCACACCTTAATTACATAAATTAGGCCCCCAAAAAACCAAAAAATTTCAATAGAACCCCAGGGAGAATCAGCCAGAGAAGAAAGAAGAGAAGGAAGAGTCCTACACTTAGGGTATTCGGCCAAACAAAGAAATAGGCAACAAATGTTGAGAAGAGGGAAGGAGAGGAAAAGAATCGGCCAAAGAAATTGTTGATCTTTAGAGAAGAGAAGATTTTTTGCCACAGTCAGAAGGATGTTCGGTTAGGGTTTGAAGTAGAAAGGAAAATAAAATATCCCCAAAGGTCAATTCGGCCACAACCTCAAAATGCAAAGAAACACTAGAAAGAAAATTGACGAAAAAATAGAGGAATCCACCATAAAATTTTGGCACTCCACTTGCCTATGACCGAATTGGCATTACAGAGACTCCCACATTTGGCCAACTCCTACCTCTCCCCCCACTCCTTGATCCACTCATCTTATTTCTCCCCGAATCTCTCCCCTTTTCCCTCACTTGACATATTCAAACTCCCTCAACTACTTCTCACCCGTCCAACCACTAGAGTCCCAAAGACATCCAACTACACACACGGTCAATTGCAAAAAAGGACACCCTTGCATGCAACAAGACTCGAATTCTAGTCCCTTGGCATAGAAACACGCCACTTACTACTAGACTAGCAGGCCTTTTATGACATGATCTCCCCCCAATTATTTAAGAGCCTACTAACTGAAAACAGGGGTTTATTCAAATAGAAGCACAATTTTGCTCAAGCCAAGGCTTGAACCCAAGACTACCTAGACACTTCCAGAGTACCAAACCACTGAGGCAACCATACAACAATGTCATATACACATAAAATAATTTAACAGGGGTTTTCGGGATTTGGGCCGTTACAATTCTACCCTCTTTAAAGAAATTTCGGCCTCGAAATTTACCTGGTGAGAATAGGTGAGGGTATTGTTGTCGCATAAATTCCTCGGGTTCCCACATAGCCTCCTCAGAACTGTGATTCCATAAAAGAACTTTCACTAAAGGGATTGATTGCCTTCTCAAGACTTTCACCTCTCGATCTAAGATTTGGACTTGTTCCTCCTTGAAAGTCAGATCTGGTCTAACTTCAATCTCCTCAACTGATATCACATGCATAGGATCAGAGCTGTAGCGTCTCAGCATCGAGACACAGAACACATCATGAATCCACTCTAATTGGTAGGCAACCGATCCTACTTGCTTCAATATGCAATAAGGCTCAATAAACCATGGGCTTAACTTGCCTTTGCGCCCAAATCTCAACACTTTCTTCCATGGTGAGACCTTTAGAAAGACAAAGACTCCTAAAGAATACTCAATTTCCTTACGTTCTAGAACCGCATATGACTTCTGTCTGTCTGACATTGCCTTCAGTCGATCTCGAATTAATCTGACCTAGAACAAGCCACTTACCCAACTCAGTCAAACATGAAGGAGTGTAACACCTACGACCATATAATGTTTTGTTTGGTGCCATATATATGCTAGACTAGTAGCTATTGTTGTAAGAAAACTCTGCTAGCAGCAAGTAATCCTCCCAACTACCTCAGAAGTCGATCACACAACTCCTTAACATGTCCTCCAGTATCTAAATCACACTCTCTGACTGACCATCTGTCTAAGGATGGAACGCAGTACTGAAGTCCAATCGAGTACCTAGGGCTTCACGTAACTTTTTCCAAAATTGAGACGTGAAGCGAGGATCTCTGTCGGATATAATGGAAACTGGTACCCCATGCAATCTCACTATCTCGAATACATACAACTTAGCCAGTTTCTGTAACGAATAATTAGTGCGAACTAGTATAAAATGGGCAGTTTTAGTCAACTGATCCACTATAACCCATACTGATTCTTTCTTAAAAGGCGTTAGGGGTAGCCCACTTACAAAATCCATAGCTACTCTTTCCCATTTCCACATCAGAATCTTGATCGGCTAAAGTAACCCAGAAGGCAGCTGATGTTCTACTTTAACCTGTTGACAAGTTAAAAATTTCCCCACAAAATAGGTAATCTCATGCTTAAGACCCCCTGACCACCAATATATCTCACGGAGATCTTTGTACATCTTATTTCCACCCGGGTGCATAGCATAGGCGCTAGAGTACTCCTCTCGCAGTATAGACTGCCTCAAATCAATAACATTAGGTACACAAATTTTGCCTCGAAAACAAATTACCCCTTCATTGTTCAGCCCAAAATCCACAGTATTACCATTCTTAATTTGACAGAACCGAAGACCCTATGACTCATCTTCCAACTGTTTATTCTTGATTTGCTTAATCCACACTAGTTTAACTTAGAGCTCTGCCAACAAACTACCATCATTGAATAAGCTAAGACGTGCGAACATTGCTCTCAAATCAGTCATAGCCTTACGGCTCAGTGTATCGGCCACCACATTGGCCTTACTAGGGTGGTATTCAATCGAACAGTCATAATCCTTAAGCAGCTCGATCCACCTACTCTGCCTAAGATTTAACTCCCTCTGAGTGATGAGATACTTGAGGCTCTTGTGATCCGTTTAAATGATACACTTCTCACCGTACAAGTAATACTTCCAAATTTTCAATGTGAATACCACTGCGGCCAACTCCAAGTCATGTGTTGGATAATTCGCCTCATGAGTCTTAAGCTGGCAATACGCATAAACTACCACCTTACCCTCTTGCATCAACATAGAGCTTAAACTAACGTGTGACGCATCACTGTAAACAGTAAATTCTTTCCTAGACACCAGCTGAATCAAGACAGGAGCCTCAGTCAAAGCTTTCTTGAGCTTCCCAAAGCACTTTTGTTACTCGTCAGTCCAGTTAAAAGGTACGCCCTTACGTAACAGCTTAGTTAAGGGTGCGGCAATAAGAGAGAACCCCTCTACAAATCTTTGATAGTACCCAGCCAGTCCTAGAAAACTACAAATTTCTAACACAATCTTAGGCTGCTTCCAATCTAAAATAGCCTCAAATTTCTGAGGATCAACCTTAATCCCCTCCACAGATACCACATGATCCAGAAACGTTACCTCACGTAACCAGAATTCACACTTGCTGAACTTGGCATACAGTTGTTTCTCTCTCAAGATTTATAGAACCACTTGCAGATGGTCATCATGTTCGTCTTCAGTCTTTGAATACACCAGTATGTCGTCGATAAATACTACAACAAACCGGTCTAGATAGGGTTGAAACACTCTGTTCATCAGATCCATAAAAGCTGCTGGTGCATTCGTTAATCCTAAAGGCATTACCAAAAACTTGTAACACCATAACGAGTTCTAAATGCCGTCTTGTGCACATTGGCCTCTTTAACTCTCAGTTGATGATACACCAACTGGAGATCTATTTTAGAGAAAATCGATGCTCTTTACAGTTGATTGAATAGATCATCAATCCTTGGCAGAGGATACTTGTTCTTGATGGTCAGCTTATTCAGTTGTATGTAGTCAATACACATACGCATGGATCCATCCATCTTTTTCACAAACAAGACTGGTGCTCCCTACGGAGACACACTAGGTCGGATAAACCCACGGTTTAGTAATTCTTGAATTTGGGCCTTAAGCTCTACAAGCTCTTTCGATGCCATTTTATAAGGGGCGATGGACACTGGAGCTATACCAGAAAAGAGCTCTATCCCAAACTCTACTTCGTGTTCTAGAGGCAACCCTGGTAGCTTCTCAGGAAAGACGTCTGGAAAATCCTTGACCGTTCTAATATCCTTTACCGAAGAGTCCCCAACATCTGAAACATTGGCATAGGCTAAGAACGCCTCACAACCTTTGCAAACTAACTTCTTGACCCTCAGCGCAGAAATTACATTACTCAAATAGTTTCGTAGTTCCCTAGTTACCACTACCTCCTTATCTGTCTCAGTTCTCAGTACGACCCGTTTAGTGGAACAATCCATGTTTACCCGATGTTTAACTAGCCAATCCATACCCAGTATTAAGTCGAATACTCTAAAAGGCAGCTCCATAAGATCTGCTAGAAATACTATTCCTTGAATCTCCAAGGGAACATCTCTAAACATCTTATTTATTCAAACAGACTACCCCAACGAATTTAAAATAGTGATCTCAGTCATAGTGTTTTCAGCGATAATACCCAATATTTCAGACACAAAGCACGTTATGTATGAATGTGTAGACCCTACATCAAACAATGCAGTATAAGTTACATTATGGATAAAGAACATACCCGTAATGACATTTGGTGTATCTTCATCCTCTCAGCGACGTGCAGCATAAACTAGTGCCGGCTGCCTCGCCTTAGTATGACATCACCTCTTCCCAGTGCTCCGTGACCATGGCCCATACCATTACCACCCCTAGCCTGACCACGGCCTCTCGGTGGCTGACCAGTACCCATACCTATGGCTTGCATCTGATCGGGCCTCCGTGGACAATCCTTAACTCAGTGCTCTAATGATCCACACCTCATACACGCACCCAACTTCCTCCAACACTTGGCCTGATGGCGTTTTCCACAATCAGCACAAAATTGCAGTCTAGCAATAGCAGCAGTAGGGCCCTAACTCTGAGTGGTCCATTAGCTCTGCGCTTTTTCTTAAACCTCTGAAAAGTGTTTGAGGGCTCAGCATCCCTCTTACCTCTACCTTTCTCTCTATTTTGGCGCTCAATGCGCGTCACATACTCGACAATTTTTGCCTTATCAACCAGTGCTGCAAAATCTCACTCCCTCTGAGGAGCTATCAAAACTCTTAAACCATCGCTGAGGCTATCCTCAAAATGAACACACCTCTCATATTCTGTTGCCACTATCCCACGTGCGTACAAACTCAAACGCAAAAATTCAGCCTCATATTCAGCCACTGTCCTATCTCCTTGAGTTAAGTTTAGAAATTCCCTTCTATGGGCATGCACATAGCTGGCACCCAAATATTTAGCTTGGAAAGTAATCTCAAAAAATTCCCAAGTCAAACGATTGGGTTGAGTGCCCTCTTTGACAGTAAGCCACCATTGGTAAGCTTCGTCTCTCAGTAGAGATACTGCACCTTTTAGCTTCTGATCAGGGGTGCAGTCAAGGTTATCCATGATCCTTTCTGTGGCCTCGATCCAATATTCAGCCACATTAGGGGCAACTCCAGCAATGCCCCTGAATATCTCTGGCCCATTAGACCTGAGTTATTCCGTAACCAACCCACGACCCACATTACCAGTACCAGGCCTAGTGACCCTTTCCAGAATCCTCAACATTGCTTGGGACAGTGCGTCGTCCCCAACTGCTCGATTTTGAGACCCTGTCTCAGCCATAGGTGAAGCTGGTGCCTCTCTAACTTCCTCATTAGGCTGGTATCTAAAAGATGAAGACCCAGCCCAACCACCCCCACGGCTTCTACCGCGATCTCTACCACTAGTACCTCTAGTGCTTATTATTCACTCACACTTTTATCTCTATTAAAAGTTTTATGCCAATCATTTATTATTCCAGTGTTTATTACAGATGATTTATGGATAGCATTATTTCAAAGTTTTTTTTCTCTTCGAAGTTTACTCTAGCTAAAAAGTTTTCCATATAGTGTTTACTACCTAAAGTAGTCTCAGTAATATCATTTTAATACTATTATTTCAGTATAAATAATCAAAAGACTTACAGGATCGGCGCGGAGACTCGGTGTACCACTTTTTTAGTAAAACATTTCCACGGTTTTGAAAACCCAAACCCACAGTCGAGTTTTGCAGCCTAGCTCCGATATCACTAAATGTAACACCCCAAACCCGACCTAGACGTTACGGTCGAATCTGTGATGTGACAGCCCAAAATTGACCCTAGTCGGGAAGTGGTTTCGGGACCACAAAACCGAGTTATAAAAATAATTAATTGCTATGTTCTATGTTTATTATGTGTGTGTACATGCATATGTGGAAGTTTCATTCCCTAATTTTGCCAATTGCATGAGGAATTATCAAATAGGGATCAACATGAGACATGGTGAAATATGATAGGCTAATTTTAAAGGGCTTATTAGTGCATGTCAACACAAGGGTGGACTTGCATGTCAAATTGCCCAATTCCCTTATAGTGGCCGGCCAAGATGGATTGATGACGGGCAATATATTTGTTGAATTTGATATTATAATAAGAAATTGGGTTATTGGAGTTATAATGAATAAAAGAAAGAATAAAAGAAAAAAGAAAGGTAATGAAAACAAAGCTTGTATCCTTGGTTCTTCTTGGCCGATTGTAAAGAGGAAGATAGGAGGGAAACATTCGGTCACTTGAAGCTTGAGAAGGTTAGTAAAAATTTTGTTAGATTTTGAAGTTTTAAGTTTAGTTTAAGTCAATTAGCTAGTTCCATATTAGCCCATTTGAAAACATGGAATTTTAGATGTTGGTTTGAGCTTTCGGTTGTGGTTGTCAAGGGAGGAAATGAGATTTTGTTTGTCTTCAACAATTGATTGGTATATAAGTGTTAAATGTGAGAAAATTTTGTTTGGGTAATTGTAATAAATAATTAGAGGCTTAATTATCAAAAGGTTTCGGTTTTGATATTATTTTTATAAGCATAATTTGTTCAATTTGATAATAAGGTATGAGGTGATAAGTAAAATTTTCATGGTGGTTTAGGTTTAATGACATTCGGCTATGGTATTTGACAATGGTAAATTTTGTTGTTTCATGATAAAGATAGATGAGTGTTTGAGCTATACAAATAATCATATGTGAGCAATGGGTGCTAAAGGGAAAGGAATCGACTACCTTATTATGTACCAAGGCCGAATGTGTACTTGAATTAGGAAGTTATTGAGTAATGTTTGTACCTTAAGTGATAGAATAGAGTGAATGCTTGGAATGTGATATGTGTGAATTATATGTTAAATTAAGGTTTGCTAAGCTAGCTATTAAGGTGAAATGCAAATGTTAGTATTTGATTTGGTAATAATCTGCTTGGGGACAGATGCAGTAAGGTGATTTTGGAAAATCGCCATAATTTGTAGGAGTTGAATTAGAAGCTGAGTAAATTATGTCATTAAAGCTTGAAGAGTCTATTTTCTTACAAAAGAAACTATAATAACTAAAGAGTTACCGATCTTGAGATATTTGAAGTATTGTGGGGCTGAGTCAAAATGACTACTAGATTCCCTGTTCTGTTTTTAGGAAATCATTATAAATTGTACAAAAATGATTATAAGATAAAATTTATATGCTTAAACTCCTTAATGAGTCTAGTTTCAAATGAAATCAAATACAACACATTTGGAATTCTGTAAAATGAGAAATTTGATTCGTAGTGAAGAGTGGTCAGATTAGTCAAACAGTGAAACAGGGGAAACTTTAAGAAAAATCTGGTATTGATTGGCCAAGCCTAAAATTCTGAAAATTTTATGGATGGAAGATATACAAGTCTATATTCAGGAAAAATTAACGGCAAGTGATTTGGAGTTTTGTAGCTCCAGTTATAAATAATTTAGTGACTGCTGCTCAGGGAAAACAGCTCGCAGTGAATATGTGATTTTGTTGTAAACATTAATGAAAATTTGCTAATGAATTATTTATTGATTTTTATAAAGCTTACTATAATCTATATGTGTGAAAGTCGAATCAATTTATATATTATTCTGAAAGTAATACTTGAATAGTCGATTAATGACTATTTTAAAATTTGTTGAACTTAAGCTCAAGAGCAAAGGGGAACTAAATCCGATAAAGGGAAGGAAAAAGTAATTGAATAGCCATTGAAGTCGTTCGACAACATCCGAGGTAAGTCTTCGAGTAATGACCCTACTTGAATTATATTGAAATGATTAGTCATCCTATGATGGATAGTCAAATGTGCATAGAGACTATGTTATAAAGCCAATTGAAATCATGCTCTTTGTGTGTGGCTATTGAGCCGAAATTGGAAAGGTTTAATAAATGCTTTGTGTTTGAGCCTTAGTAACGAAAGTGAAATATGGATGTGTCATGATTGTTGATATATATGTGCATGAGCATTTGAATTTTATCCGGGCTAAGTCCCGAAGGCATTTGTGCGAGTTGATATATCCGGGCTAAGACCTGCAGGCATTTGTGCGAGTTGATATATCCGGGCTAAGACCCGCAGGCATTTGTGCGAGTTGATATATATCCGGGCTAAGACCCGAAGGCAATTGTGCAAGTTGATATATCCGGGCTAAGACCCGAAGGCATTCGTGCGAGTTGCTATGCCCGGGTTAAGACCCGAAGGCAATTGTGCTTGTGGTAATATCCGGCTAAATTCCGAAGAAACTTGGGTATGAATGTGAGCGTTTTGTGCTGTAATAAATTCAATTAATACGCTCAACAAACCCAAACGATAAGGTATGTTTGCATGTGATTCGGAAAAGTTGATTCGTTTTAAGTAGTATTCGTTCAATCGACTAACGAACTTTTGGGTTTTTATATGGGTTGATACCTTGTGTGTGTATATATGTTGACGAATTGTGAAGTAAGCATGATTATGAGAATGTGTATTAATAAAGTGATTCATTTAGCTATGTGAATATAATACTTTAGTCAAAGCCGATTTCATTACTTGAAACTTACTAAGCTTTAAAATGCTTACCCCGTTGCTTTGGCTCTCTGTTTTATAGATTTTGTTCGTTAGCTATCGGATTCGGGATCATCGAAGTCGAAGTCATCCACACTATCAAAGCTCTTTTGGTACTCTTTTAGTTGAACTCTGGATATGGCATGTATAGGACTACCCCTTGTTGTTTTAAGCACTTTTTGTGATGTATGTGTGTACAGCCATGCGAAAATGGCTTGTAGAAGTGGAGTATGGCATTAGACCATTTGTGTTTATGTATGTATATATGGTTTCATGATGTGACTATGGTTTGGAATGGAAGTGTTGGGCAAATGATCAGCCATTGGAATGGCTAAATATGATCATATGTGGACCTATGTATGACAAAACCCTAGTTGGTCCATGGTAACCACGAAATAGGTAAAGTTTACCTTGAAAACAGATGCTGACAGCAGCAGTGGTGTGAATTTGAAAAATCACAAAAATTTGTAGGAATGGAATTAAATAGTAAATAAATTATGTAATCGAACCTTGATGAATCTATTTTCATATGAAAGTAACGAAACAATCATATGAACAGTATATTAAGAGATATTAAAGTTCTCGTGAAATAGGGCCAGAACGGTTTCTGGATCTCCTGTTTCGACTTTGAAAATTTACCATAAATTAACCAGAGATAATTAGGAGTCATACCATATATTTATAGATTCCTCTGTGAGTCTAGTTTCTATATAAACAAACGGTATCAGAATTGGAGCCCTGTACAATGAGATATCCAAGTCGTAATGCGCAAAGGTCAGGGTAGTCGATCCCTGTAACATGGGAGACTTTGACTAATAAACTGTACTAATTGGCCCGACCAAAAATTCTAGAAAAAAATATGTAGATGGGCATATGAGTCTAGTTTCAGGGAAAAATCACGAAACTGATTTTCGAGTTGTGAAACTCAAGATATGATTTTTAAAGCGACTATTATGCAGATTGGTAGTGTCTGGAAAATTTTTAAAAGTCTGTTAACACCTCGTGTTCGACTCCGGTGACGGTCTCGGGTTCGGGGTGTTACAATTGATTGGTATCATAGCTACGGTTTAGTCGATTCTAGGACTACCGTAATGCGTTGGGTCTAGCTATACATGCCATTTTATGTGATTATTTGATAGTGTGGTGATTTCTGACATTTGCAAATGTGTTTATTTATAGTAATGGATCCCGATCCCGACCGAGAGGTAGCTGATGATCTTGAGAGTGTAGCGCCTGCTCCCGCACAAGGGACAGCGCCAGCGGACTCTCAACCTAATGCTAGTAACCCGAATGATGAAGCTAGACAAGCTTTCTATAGCGTGATGAATGATTGGTTCAACCAATACATTCGAACTAATACGGCTATTCCACAACCTCCATTCCCGACAAATACCACCCCCGCACCTACAATACCTCCGGTAACTGACCAAATAAGGTCAAATAAGCCCCCAGTTGACAGAATCCGAAAACATGGGGCTACTGAATTTAAGGCTACGGATAGCGATGATGCCGAGCAAGCTGAACTTTGGTTGGACAACACTATCCGGGTACTCGATGAGCTATCTTGTACACCTGATGAATGCCTAAAGTGTACTATCTCCTTGTTACGCGATTCTGCCTACTATTGGAGGAGTACTCTGACTTCTGTTGTGCCTCGAGAGCAAGTAACTTGGGAGTTTTTCCAAACTGAGTTTCGGAAAAAGTATATCAGTCAGAGATTTGTTGATCAAAAACGGAAGGAATTTCTTGAGCTTAAGCAAGGTTCTATGTCAGTTACTGATTACGAGCGAAAATTTGTTAGACTTAGTAGATACGCTCGGGAATGTGTTTCGTCCGAGGCTATCATGTGTAAACGCTTCGAGGATGGGCTGAATGAAGATATAAAAATGTTCGTTGGCATTCTTGAAATACGAGAGTTCGTAGTACTTGTCGAGCGAGCTTGTAAAGCCGAAGAGCTTAGAAAAGGAAAACAAAAAGTTGATGTGGGAACAGGGGAGTTTCGTAAAAGATCCTCGGGAAAGTCTCTTCAACAGGCATCGAAGAAATTTCGAGATGATGTGGGCCGGTCTAGAGGCACTTCGGGCCTTTTTAGACGAGATCGTGATCGACCCCCTGTGGGTACCCGAGGCACTTCGATCGCTAGTGTTGGGAATGAACGTCGAGACAAAACAGAATGTCGATATTGCGGTAAATGGCATTCAGGGAGTTGTAGATTCCATGACCGCTCCTGTTACAAGTGTGGATCAGTTGACCACTTCATCAAAGATTGCCCGAGGTTGTCTGAACAGAATGTAAATCAGAGTGGGAAACCGGGTGCTACCACTGCTCGAGGTAGACCATCTAGAAATACGGGCAATGCTAGTGGTGGCCAGAGAGGATCTAGAGATGCTACGACCGGATCCGAGGCTCGTGCGCCTGCTAGAGCTTATGCTATACGTGCCCGCGAGGATGCTTCTTCGCTTGATGTTATTACCGGTACTTTCACTCTCTTTGATACTAATGTAATTGCTTTGATTGACCCCGGTTCTACTCATTCTTACATATGTGAAACCTTAGCATCCAGTAAGACTTTACCTATTGAGTCTACTGAGTTCGTAATTCGGGTGTCAAATCCCTTGGGTCGTTACGTGCTTGTCGACAAAGTGTGTAAGAAATGTCCCCTAGTGATTCGAGGTTCCTGTTTTCCGGCGGACTTGATGCTTTTGCCGTTTGATGAATTTGATGTTATTCTCGGGTTGGATTGGTTGACCGTGCATGATGCGGTTGTGAATTGCAAAAGCAAGACTATTGATTTGAGGTGCGCAAATAACGAAGTAATCCGAGTTGAGTCTACAGACTTGGATGGGTTGCCAGTTGTAATATCCTCAATGTTGGCCCAGAAATATGTAAGAAAAGGGTGCGAAGCATACCTTGCGTATGTACTTGATGACAAAGAATTAGAAAAGAAACCCGAATCTGTGCCGGTGGTTTGTGAATACCTGGATGTTTTTCCTGAAGAATTACCGGGTTTACCACCTGTTCGGGAGGTAGAGTTTGGTATTGAGCTTGTACCTGGGACTACGCCGATTTCGATAGCTCCATATCGTATGGCACCAACCGAGTTAAAAGAGTTGAAAGCTCAGTTGCAAGAATTGACGGATAGAGGTTTTGCTCGACCAAGTTTCTCACCTTGGGGTGCACCAGTATTGTTCGTGAAAAAGAAGGACGGAACCATGAGGTTGTGCATTGACTATCGTCAACTGAATAAAGTGACGATAAAGAATAAATATCCGTTACCGCATATTGATGATTTGTTTGATCAACTAAAGGGAGCCTCAGTGTTCTCAAAAATAGATTTGAGATCGGGTTATTATCAGTTGCGGGTTCGAGATTCGGACGTACCCAAAACTGCTTTCAGAACGAGGTACGGTCACTACGAATTCTTAGTGATGCCGTTTGGGCTTACTAATGCCCCTGCGGTATTTATGGATTTGATGAATCGGATCTTCAGACCATATTTGGATCGGTTCGTAGTTGTGTTCATTGATGACATCTTGGTCTATTCAAGAGATGAGACCGAACATGCTGAGCACCTGAGACTAGTGTTGCAAATGTTGCGGGATAAGCAGTTATATGCTAAGTTCAGTAAGTGTGAGTTCTGGTTAAGAGAGGTTAGCTTCTTGGGTCATGTGGTATCCGCATCGGGTATTCGAGTTGACCCGAGCAAAATTTCAGCCATACTTAACTGGAAGCCTTCAAGAAATATTACTGAAGTTCGGAGCTTTTTGGGACTCGCCGGTTATTACCGACGATTTGTCAAAGGTTTCTCGATGATAGCCACACCAATGACGAAGCTACTTCAAAAGGATGTTAAGTTCGAATGGACGGAGAAATGTCAGAAAAGTTTTGATCAACTAAAAACTTATTTGACTGAAGCTCCAATTTTAGTGCAACCCGAATCAGGCAAAGAGTTTGTCATTTATAGTGACGCATCCCTACTTGGGCTGGGCTGCGTATTGATGCAAGAAGGTCGAGTGGTGGCCTATGCGTCGAGACAATTAAAGCCACATGAGAAAAATTATCCGACCCATGATCTTGAACTAGCTGCCATCGTGTTTGCTTTAAAAATATGGCGACATTACCTATTTGGTGAAAAGTGCCATGTATTTTCGGATCACAAAAGTCTCAAATATTTGATGGCTTAAAGAGACTTAAATCTGCGACAAAGACGTTGGCTTGAGTTGTTGAAAGATTACGAGCTTGTCATTGATTACCACCCGGGAAAGGCTAATGTGGTTGCTGACGCCTTAAGTCGGAAGTCATTGTTTGCTTTACGAGCGATGAATGTGCATTTGTCTGTTCTACCCGACAATGTGTTAGTAGCTGAATTAAAAGCCAAACCATTATTGACTCATCAAATTCGTGAAGCTCAGAAAGTCGATGATGAATTGGTTGCAAAACGGGCTGAGTGTGTTCCGAACAAGGAATCGGAGTTTCAAATTGATGATGATGATTGTTTGAGGTTCAGAAGTCGTTTGTGTGTTCCAAGGAATTCGGGACTCATTTCGATGATTCTGAACGAAGCCCATTGTAGCCGAATGTCAATTCACCCGGGGAGTACGAAAATGTACAACGATTTGAAACGTTGGTTTTGGTGGCATGGTATGAAACGAGACATCTCCGACTTTGTTTCGAGATGTTTAATATGTCAACAAGTGAAAGCGGAACATCAAGTGCCTTCAGGATTACTTCAGCCGATCATGATACCCGAGTGGAAATGGGATCGAGTCACAATGGACTTTGTGTTCGGACTGCCATTGTCAACAAGTAAGAAGGATGTGATTTGGGTTGTTGTTGATAGACTGACTAAGTCGGCTCACTTTATCCCCGTGCGTACGGATTTTTCATTGGATAAACTAGCCGAATTGTATGTTTCTCAGATTGTGAGATTACACGGGGTACCTATTTCTATCGTGTCGGATAGAGATCCGAGATTTACCTCACGATTTTGGAAGAAATTGCAAGAAGCTTTGGGTACCAAGTTGCATTTTAGCACTGCTTTTCACCCCCAAACCGATGGTCAATCCGAGTGGATAATTCAGATACTTGAGGATATGTTGAGATGTTGCATCCTCGAGTTCAGTAGTTCATGGGAACGGTATTTACCTTTGATTGAATTCGCTTACAACAATAGTTTTCAATCAAGTATTAAGATGGCACCTTACGAGGCTTTGTACGGTCGTAAATGCCGTACACCATTGTTTTGGACCGAGCTCGGTGAAAGTAAAATTTTCGGAGTTGATTTGATTAAGGATGCCGAACAGAAAGTAAAGGTAATCCGTGAAAGTCTGAAAGCAGCCACAGATCGTCAGAAGTCGTACGCGGATTTGAAACAAAAAGACATTGAGTATCAGGTGGGAGATAAAGTGTTTCTTAAAGTTTCACCTTGGAAAAAGATACTCAGATTTGGCCGTAAGGGCAAATTGAGTCCGAGGTTCATTGGGCCGTATGAAATATCCGAAAGAATTGGTCCAGTGGCATATAGATTGATTTTACCTCCTGAACTTGAAAGAATTCACAACGTTTTTCATGTTTCGATGCTTCGACGTTATAGATCTGACCCCTCCCACATAATTAATCCCTCCGAGGTTGACATTCAATCCGATATGAGTTATGAAGAAGAGCCGATGCGTATCCTAGCTCGTGAAGTGAAGGAGTTGCAAAACAAAAGGGTTCCGTTAGTAAAGGTGTTATGGCTCAAACACGGGATCGAGGAAGCTACTTGGGAAACCGAAAGCTCGATGAAAGAACGATACCCAAACCTATTTACCGGTAAGATTTTCGGGGACGAAAATTTCTTAAGTGGGGGAGAGTTGTGACAGCCCAAAATTGACCCTAGTCGGGAAGTGGTTTCGGGACCACAAAACCGAGTTATAAAAATAATTAATTGCTATGTTCTATGTTTATTATGTGTGTGTACATGCATATGTGGAAGTTTCATTCCCTAATTTTGCCAATTGCATGAGGAATTATTAAATAGGGATCAACATGAGACATGGTGAAATATGATAGGCTAATTTTAAAGGGCTTATTAGTGCATGTCAACACAAGGGTGGACTTGCATGTCAAATTACCCAATTCCCTTATAGTGGCCGACCAAGATGGATTGATGATGGGCAATATATTTGTTGAATTTGATATTATAATAAGAAATTGGGTTATTGGAGTTATAATGAATAAAAGAAAGAATAAAAGAAAAAAGAAAGGTAATGAAAACAAAGCTTGTATCCTTGGTTCTTCTTGGCCGATTGTAAAGAGGAAGATAGGAGGGAAACATTCGGTCACTTGAAGCTTGAGAAGGCTAGTAAAAATTTTGTTAGTTTTTGAAATTTTAAGTTTAGTTTAAGTCAATTAGCTAGTTCCATATTAGCCCATTTGAAAACTTGGAATTTTAGATGTTGGTTTGAGCTTTCGGTTGTGGTTGTCAAGGGAGGAAATGAGATTTTGTTTGTCTTCAACAATTGATTGGTATATAAGTGTTAAATGTGAGAAAATTTTGTTTGGGTAATTGTAATAAATAATTAGAGGCTTAATTATCAAAAGGTTTCGGTTTTGATATTATTTTTATAAGCATAATTAGTTCAATTTGATAATAAGGTATGAGGTGATAAGTAAAATTTTCATGGTGGTTTAGGTTTAATGACATTCAGCTATGGTATTTGACAATGGTAAATTTTGTTGTTTCATGATAAAGATAGATGAGTGTTTGAGCTATACAAATAATCATATGTGAGCAATGGGTGCTAAAGGGAAAGGAATCGACTACCTTATTATGTACCAAGGCCGAATGTGTACTTGAATTAGGAAGTTATTGAGTAATGTTTGTACCTTAAGTGATAGAATAGAGTGAATGCTTGGAATGTGATATGTGTGAATTATATGTTAAATTAAGGTTTGCTAAGCTAGCTATTAAGGTGAAATGCAAATGTTAGTATTTGATTTGGTAATAATCTGCTTGGGGACAGCAGCAGTAAGGTGATTTTGGAAAATCGCCATAATTTGTAGGAGTTGAATAAGAAGCTGAGTAAATTATATCATTAAAGCTTGAAGAGTCTATTTTCTTACAAAAGAAACTATAAGAACTAAAGAGTTACCGATCTTGAGATATTTGAAGTATTGTGGGGCTGAGTCAAAATGACTACTAGATTCCCTGTTCTGTTTTTAGGAAATCATTATAAATTGTACAAAAATGATTATAAGATAACATTTATATGCTTAAACTCCTTAATGAGTCTAGTTTCAAATGAAATCAAATACAACACATTTGGAATTCTGTAAAATGAGAAATTTGATTCGTAGTGAAGAGTGGTCAGATTAGTCAAACAGTGAAACAGGGGAAACTTTAAGAAAAATCTGGTATTGATTGGCCAAGCCTAAATTTCTGAAAATTTTATGGATGGAAGATATACGAGTCTATATTCAGATAAAATTAACGGCAAGTGATTTGGAGTTTTGTAGCTCCAGTTATAAATAATTTAGTGACTGCTGCTCAGGGAAAACAGCTCGTAGTGAATATGTGATTTTGTTGTAAACATTAATGAAAATTTGCTAATGAATTATTTATTGATTTTTATAAAGCTTACTATAATCTATGTGTGTGAAAGTCGAATCAATTTATATATTATTCTGAAAGTAATACTTGAATAGTCGATTAATGACTATTTTAAAATTTGTTGAACTTAAGCTCAAGAGCAAAGGGGAACTAAATCCGATAAAGGGAAGGAAAAAGTAATTGAATAGCCATTGAAGTCGTTCGACAACATCCGAGGTAAGTCTTCGAGTAATGACCCCACTTGAATTATATTGAAATGATTAGTCATCCTATGATGGATAGTCAAATGTGCATAGAGACTATGTTATAAAGCCAATTGAAATCATGCTCTTTGTGTGTGGCTATTGAGCCGAAATTGGAAAGGTTTAATACATGCTTTGTGTTTGAGCCTTAGTAACGAAAGTGAAATATGGATGTGTCATGATTGTTGATATATATGTGCATGAGCATTTGAATTTTATCCGGGCTAAGTCCCGAAGGCATTTGTGCGAGTTGATATATCCGGGCTAAGACCCGCAGGCATTTGTGCGAGTTGATATATCCGGGCTAAGACCCGCAGGCAGACCCGCAGGCATTTGTGCGAGTTGATATATCCGGGCTAAGACCCGCAGGCATTTGTGCGAGTTGATATATCCGGGCTAAGACCCGCAAGCATTTGTGCGAGTTGATATATATCCGGGCTAAGACCCGAAGGCAATTGTGCAAGTTGATATATCCGGGCTAAGACCCGAAGGCATTCGTGCGAGTTGCTATGCCCGGGTTAAGACCCGAAGGCAATTGTGCTTGTGGTAATATCCGGCTAAATTCCGAAGAAACTTGGGTATGAATGTGAGCGTTTTGTGCTGTAATAAATTCAATTAATACGCTCAACAAACCCAAACGATAAGGTATGTTTGCATGTGATTCGGAAAAGTCGATTCGTTTTAAGTAGTATTCGTTCAATCGACTAACGAACTTTTGGGTTTTTATATGGGTTGATACCTTGTGTGTGTATATATGTTGACGAATTGTGAAGTAAGCATGATTATGAGAATGTGTATTAATAAAGTGATTCATTTAGCTATGTGAATATAATACTTTAGTCAAAGCCGATTTCATTACTTGAAACTTACTAAGCTTTAAAATGCTTACCCCGTTGCTTTGGCTCTCTGTTTTATAGATTTTGTTCGTTAGCTATCGGATTCGGGATCATCGAAGTCGAAGTCATCCACACTATCAAAGCTCTTTTGGTACTCTTTTAGTTGAACTCTGGATATGGCATGTATAGGACTACCCCTTGTTGTTTTAAGCACTTTTTGTGATGTATGTGTGTACAGCCATGCGAAAATGGCTTGTAGAAGTGGAGTATGGCATTAGACCATTTGTGTTTATGTATGTATATATGGTTTCATGATGTGACTATGGTTTGGAATGGAAGTGTTGGGCAAATGATCAGCCATTGGAATGGCTAAATATGATCATATGTGGACCTATGTATGACAAAACCCTAGTTGGTCCATGGTAACCACGAAATAGGTAAAGTTTACCTTGAAAACAGATGCTGACAGCAGCAGTGGTGTGGATTTGAAAAATCACAAAAATTTGTAGGAATGGAATTAAATAGTGAATAAATTATGTAATCGAACCTTGATGAATCTATTTTCATATGAAAGTAACGAAAAAATCATATGAACAGTATATTAAGAGATATTAAAGTTCTCGTGAAACAGGGCCAGAACGGTTTCTGGATCTCCTGTTTCGAATTTGAAAATTTACCATAAATTAACCAGAGATAATTAGGAGTCATACCATATATGTATAGATTCCTCTGTGAGTCTAGTTTCTATAGAAACAAACGGCATCAGTATTGGAGCCCTGTACAAGGAGATATCCAAGTCGTAATGCGCAAAGGTCAGGGTAGTCGATCCCTGTAACATGGGAGACTTTGACTAATAAACTGTACTAATTGGCCCAACCAAAAATTCTAGAAAAAAATATGTAGATGGGCATACGAGTCTAGTTTCAGGGAAAAATCACAAAACTGATTTTCGAGTTGTGAAACTCAAGATATGATTTTTAAAGCGACTATTACGCAGATTGGCAGTGTCTGGAAAATTTTTAAAAGTCTGTTAACACCTCGTGTTCGACTCCGGTGACGGTCTCGGGTTCGGGGTGTTACATGTGATGTCACATTGGTGTGTTTTTCCAAAACTCAAATTTTATGAGAAACCATTCTTCCTAAAAGTTACTTTGGGTTGATTAAAACTTAGGATGTCTTTTCATATGAAAAACTCAAATTATTTTACAAAACCATATTAGGTTGTCATTGAACTATTTAAACAATAGCTGTTTTGAAAACTCTCATATTTCATTGCATAAATGTGGTGTTTGTAGTAAATCATCGATTTATAACTTTTAATTTTAAAACCCGAGACCTACAACTAACAGGTAAAAATTTAAGTAAATAAAACCCCAAATTAAATAAAAATTAAAGCGGCCTTATTACATATTAAAAACCCAAAATAAAACCTTAGTTATAGTATAAAAAGAAATAACTACGTTGTGTGGCCACCATTGAGTCCTCTGTCGCCTCAATCCGTCTAAGCCTGGGGATTTCCTGCACAGAAAATCAGATGGGTGAGTTTACGAAAACTTAGTGTGTGAAATCCAAAAATAACAAACAATCAGAGTAAACGCAATCTGGGCCTAGGCCCGTTAGTTCCAATTAGGGCCTTAGCCCCTTTCACAGTAACAGAATGAGTCTGGCTTGAGCCCATTTCAGTAACAGAGGCGGTCTAGGCTTTAGCCCAATATAGTACAATATGTAAATAAAAAATCCTACCCAATCCATTCACTACACACCATCTCCGTACTAGCCCTACACACCATGTAGGGATAAAATCGACCCAACCAACCCTACATACTAAGTCGTACCGATTTCGGTACTAAATCAGTATTTGTAGCAGAGCTACCAGTAATAGGCTTATAGCCTTTCAGTACACTTCATCCAAAATTATATATCCCACCCCATGTAATCTAACATAATATACATGTATGCAGAATTATCATGCTCAGAAACAGTCATACATAATACAAGGGTATTTTAGTCAATTTACCTCACAGGGGTATTATGGTCATTCATCAGTTAGGGTCTAAGTATACTTACCGACCCAACAGTAGGTCCACAGTCATCTTAGGTGACCCGTTCAACCTTAACAGTCAATCGGTGATAATGGGCCCTTAACCCATATTGCGGGCCCATACTCTTATATGGCCCACTTAGCCCAGAAATGGCCTTAACCGTGTAGTTTACACAGCCTAGCCCACAATCTCCCATGTTTTGTGTGATTTTATCGTGTGGGGCCCACAGGCCTATTGGGCCTACTTGGCCCGTTCGGCCCGAAGTGGCCCAGTATCAATTCGGTCCATGAAAACGCTCATGGCCATCTCATTGACCACATGGCCATGTTTTGTAACACAGCCTACCACATGGGCACTCACATGCCCGTGTGGTGTCAACATGTAACATCCCGATTTTCGGATTTATTCGCGGTTTTTCAATATTTTGTAAAGATTTTTAAAATTTTGTATTTGGATGTGGAATTAATATTTTGAGTAGGTAAATGGGCTTATGGAAGGCCCATGTGTTGGTCAAAACCCGGTTGAATTTTGAACTTTTGGACTTAGGAGTTAGGGGTTCTGGCTAGATGGCCCTTGTATAGAGATATGGGCAAATTGCATCACAAAAGGAGCCTTAGTAAAGTGGCAAGGGTGACGCCACTAGGCTCCTAAAAAGGTGGCGTGTGGAGCTTTGAGGGAGGCATGGGATCGGTTCCCAGTGTTGACAAATAGATGCATTTATTTTTAAGTGCTGGAGGGGTAAGTGTCGGAGTCCAGGTGGATTCTGCTAGGGGAGAGTTTGAATCAGTCTAAACGCTTGGATTAAGGAGTGATAAGGGGAGAGATTTAAGGGATTAGGAGAGAGGTTAGGATTTGGCCGAATTTTGGGAATTGAAGGGGAAAAATCGGCAGAGGGTTAAGAGGTTAGCATTTCGGCACCTAGGGTATTGAGTGGTGCCGTTCTTTTCTGCTCAGACATCACAAGGTTTTTCTTTTCTCTCTTTTTCCTCTCTAGCCGAAACTACCACTTCCCCTATTCTTCTTTTTCTATTTTTCTTCTTCAAAACCATTCATCAATTCTGCTGTTCATCAATACTTTTGCCGAATCCATAAAAGCCGAAATCTTGAACACACATTACAGGTACCGATTTCTTCAAAGCCAAACCCTTTAACATTGTGTTTCCATTAATCAACGATTATTCTTTCTAAACTCTAGAGACCTGTTGGCAATTCTACATCCAGGTTATAGTTTCATATTGTCATCTCCTTCATCACCCAAAAGCCGAAAAACCATAGATTTGGGGGCTTATAGTCGAAACTTCAAAACTCCGGGAGTCGAGTTCTACCGTCGTTTGAAAGATAAATCTGCATCAGATTGCGTGGAGATCAAAAAGGAGTAAGGGGTAAGTGTTCATCATCTCAGATCTGGTCATATTTTACAAAGTTAGGAAAAGCCGAAGTCCCTAAAATCTAGGGAGGCTGTCGATTTGGGCATGTGGCTCTAAGGGTTTTTAACTGACGTTTTCTGTCAATGATTAGTGTCTTCTTAAGTGTTGGATTGAAGGCGTGGGTTGTTGGAGCAATCGGATTCGGAGCTAGCTATCGATTTTGGCAAAAAGGTAAGGTTTCAAAGGCTTTTAGGGACATGGTTCGATCATGGATAAGTAGGTTGTGGGTTTAGTGATTATGGGTTGTAAATAAGAACTATGCTAATCAATTGCAGGACATCGGAAGAGATCTCAGTAGCAGTCGTCGCGAATCAGGTGTGTACCGAACACCCTTTCTTAGGTCAGTTCGGCAAAAGCTGAAATGCCGAAATTCCGGCATTTCATGGGCTTGTGAGTATGCGAATGCTCTCAAGATGTAGAGTAATTGTTAGATCTAGCACTGCAAGGTGGGAAGTAAGTTTGTGTGACGTCTTAACGTACGTCGAAAAAAGAGGACCGCGATGGGCCAAAACTGGGCCCAATGGGCTTATGGACCAATACGGGTAAGAGACGGGCAAATTAGCCTGTTAGTTAGATAGTGGAACCAAACTGCATAAAACTGTTGAAAATTACTAAAGTAGCTTGTGTAGTTGCTAAGTTACGAAAATTACCCCTAAAGAGCAAAATTAATGATATACCCCTAGGGTTTAAATTGGCTAAACTGCATGATTGATTAATACTGTATTTTACATGATATGCTTTTATTAATATCTGTTGCATGGGATTAGGGTATTGATGGAGGAAGTATTGAAAGTGGTTCATCCACGTACTGGAGGCTTTGCCTCAACTTACTGATATATGAGCAGCGTTGCTGCAACTGTGGAGTGTAGGGTTGGGTGGGTTGAGATATTCCCCACATGGAGTGTAGGGCTGGTACGGGGCAGTGTAGGGGTTGGTGGGTTGAGTAGTCTCCCCAGTTGGGCTTGCATTCATTACTACTCTTGTTACTTATGTTACTGAACTGGGCATGTGGGCCACACTGTTATGTAAAAAGGGGCTAAGGCCTTCCTACTGTATTCTGAAAAGGGCTTTGGTCCATTGTGTACTGTTATCTGAATAGGGCTTAGGCCCAATGGGCTCGAGCTGATTTGTGCTTTGGATGGGTTTTTGTATGCACTGAGTTTCCCAAACTCACCCCCTCCTTTTCCATCCTTGCAGGTGAGCCCTAGTTGGTTAACTTGGAGCTGGGCGAGATTCAGAGTGGCCAGGAAGATTGATTGCCGGATTCAATAAGTTTAGCATTTAATTTGGATTATTTTTATTATGCTTAAAGTTGTAATAAGGCCGCTCTTTTTAATTAATTTTATTTTGGGGATTATTAAACTGGTTAGCACTAGGGTTCGTTTTATAAAAACTACTTGTTTTTAAAAGATCACGATGGCGCACAAAGTTTCCGCAAAGTAAATGCTTTTCCAAGAAAATAAATATTTTAAGCAGACTTAAACTTGTTTTAATGTTCAAAGACACGTAACTTGCTTAAAGTGTGGCAATGGATGTGTGCATGTCTAGGATTGGATCTGGGAAGAGCTTGGTACTTAAGCGGTCCTATAAGACTCACCTCCTCTTTTCTGGCTTCCTACCTGGTGCACAGCTTCCATTCACTTTAACTTAAAACAAGAACAGATTTTTGCTAAACTCTAAACAAAGAATTTAGATAAACACACGTTTTTTTGAAACATCTCCATGTGACATACTAAATTCGGCCGTAACGTCTGGGCCGGGTTTGGGGTGTTACATTTAGTGGTATCAGAGCCTGGTTGCAACAACTCAGCTGTGGATCGGGTCCGAAAACCTTTTCAAAAAAAAAAAGGTTTTTCTATAAGTTTTTCAAAGATGTTCAAAGTTTTTCTATTGAATGAGGATAAATCAATAGTTTTAAAATAAAAGTGTTTTCAAATGAAATCTTTTTTTTCAGTAAACAAAAACATGGGTTTTTTTATGGACTGATAAGGAAGTGGCACACTAAATCCCAGGCACCAAGTTTGTGAGTGTTCTTTTTCTGCTTTAAATATTTATATGGAACTGGACTAGAAATAATGCTGTAGATTGTACTGTGCCTTAGAGATAGTGCTATTGATAATGTAGTATTAGGGCTACAAAACTGAGACCGTAGCTAAATTGTGATTGCGCAAAAATAACTCTAAAACTCTATCTGTTCATAAGACATTCAGTAATAAACAGTGAAACCAGTAAACTAATGTCATAAAATTCGTAATCAGATAAATCGTTATGAGTACAAGGGCTACTCGGGGAAGAGGCCGTGGACGAGGCCGAGGTAGCACTCAAGCAGGATCTGCGTCATCTGAACACATACCAGCTGGCGAGGCGCGTCCACCACCGGTTAATGAAAATGGGCCGTATGACCGGGCCGCAGGGGATGATGCTCTATCTCAGGCCATGTTGAGGATTTTGGAAAGGGTGGCCGGAGCTAACATCGGGCCCATGAATAGGGGGTCCATTTGTGAATGACTTCGGGCTAACGGAGCTGAGATTTTTAGGGGCATATCTAGAGTGGCCCCAAATGTGGCTGAGTACTGGTTGGAAGCCACAGAGCGAATCATGGATGACCTAGACCGCTCAGTAGAATAGAAGTTGAAAGGGGCGGTGTCGTTGCTGCGGGATGAAGCGTATCAGATGTGGATTACTGTAAGAGAGGGAACCCCAGCTGAGAGGGTAACATGGGAGCTGTTCAAACAGACCTTTAAGGAAAAATATGTTGGAGCTAGCTATGTGGATGCACGCAGAAAGGAGTTCTTGAATATGACTCAGGGAAATAAGACCATTGTTGAATATGAGGCGGAGTTTCTACGATTGAGTCGGTATGCTAATGGCATCGTTTCCACCGAATACGAGCGCAGCGTTCGTTTTGAGGATGGCCTCAGAGATAAGTTAAGGGTGCTTATTGCTCTGCAGAGAGAGCGAGATTTCACTGCACTAGTAGAGAAGGCTAAGATAGCCGAGGAAGTGAAGCAAACCAAACGGAAGAATCGTGATAGGGATCGGAATCGGTTCAGGAGGGATGTTGGACCAGTGGGTGCTACAAATCGAAATGTTAAGAGAGCTAGGATGGAGGAACCGGTTCGAGCAGTTCCGGTGAACACAGGTAGACAGCAGGCATGTGGGGATTGTGGCAGAATGAATCAAGGAGAGTGCTGGAAGTGTTCTGGGGCTTGTCTTTGTTGTGGGTCTAAGGAGCATAGGATTAAGGATTGTCCTAGGAGGGCCACTCAGGCTCAGGTGGCCGAACAAGGGGCTGTGCGACCGGCTCAACCTGTGAGGGATGGACTGCCACTGCCAAGAGGTCGTGGACAAGGTCGCGGTGGTAATGGCCGTGGACGTGGGGTACCCGGTAGGGTATTGGTAACGCGGATGCTCGTCAGCCAGCTTTGGTGTATGCTGCTCGTCGCCGCGAGGAGGGTGACGCACCTGATGTCATAACTGGTATGTTTTTTATATATGATGTACCTTATACTGCTCTGATTGCTGTGGGATCAACCCATTCATATGTGACATATAACATTTCTAGGGTTCTGGGTGTGCACTTCGAGGAGACTGTGTGTGGGGTGTTTGTGATAAGTCCTTTAGGTCATTCGGTTAAGGTAGAGAAACTCTTCAAGGAGGTGCCTCTGGAGATTCAAGGCGGGGTTTTCTGTGGGGATTTGATGGAGTTACCGCTTGAAGAATTCGATTTGATACTAGGGATGGATTGCTTGACCAAGCATCAGGCAACTTTGGATTGTACAGCTAAGAGGATGGTGTTAAGGACTGTCAATGATGAAGAGGTGATGATTATTGGAGAACGGAGGGATTACTTATCCAATGTAGTATCGGCGTTGAGGGCTGAGAAACTGATCCGCAAGGGGTGCGAGGCATATCTGACTTTGGTAAGCCAAGCTGAAACTGAAGATCTGACTGTGGAGACCATCAGAACTGTTAGGGAATTCCAGGATGTTTTTCCAGAAGAGCTTCCTGGATTACCTCTGAATCGGGAAGTTGAGTTTGGAATCAATTTGTTGCCTGGAACAGCTCCAGTATCTATTGCACCCTATAGGATGGCACCGAAGGAGTTAGTGGAACTGAAGGCTCAAATTCAAGAGTTGTTAGATAGAGGCTTCATTAGGCCTAGTGTGTCTCCTTGGGGAGCACCGGTCCTGTTTGTGAAGAAAAAGGACGGAACGATGCGCATGTGCATCGATTATCGCCAGTTGAACAAACTGACGATTAAGAATAAGTATCTACTACCAAGGATTGACGATCTGTTCGATCAACTGAGGGGAGCTTCGGTATTCTCCAAAATCGATCTTCATTCTGGATACCATCAGCTAAGGGTAAAAGAAGGGGATATTCATAAAATAGCATTTTGAACTCGATATGGACATTATGAGTTTGTGGTTATGCCGTTTGGGCTGACGAACACACCTGCAGCTTTTATGGATCTGATGAATCGAGTATTTTAACCTTACTTGGATCGGTTCGTAGTCGTCTTTATCTACGATATCATGGTATACTCTGAAACGGAGGCGAAGCATGATGAGCATCTTCGTATTGTGTTGCAAGTGTTAAGGGAAAAGGAGCTCTACGCGAAATTCAGCAAGTGTGAATTCTGGTTGAGGGAGGTAACCTTCCTAGGGCATGTGGTCTCTGCCGAGGGGATTAAGGTGGATCCTCGTAAAATTGAAGCAATTCTAGAATGGAAGCCACCTAGGTCAGTATCGAAAATTCGAAGTTTCCTAGGGTTGGCAGGTTACTACAGAAGGTTTGTGGAGGGTTTCTCGGTAATGGTGGCACCCTTGACAAAACTCATAAGGAAAGGAGTACCATTTTTCTGGACCGAGAAACAGTAAAAAGCTTTTGATCGGTTGAAAAAGGTATTGACCGAAGCGCCAGTGTTGATTCAACTGGTGTCTGGGAAGGACTTTACTGTATACAGCGATGCGTCGCATGTGGGGTTAGGTTGTGTACTGATGCAAGAGGGCAAGGTGGTCGCTTATGCATCGCGACAGCTTAAGGCTCATGAGGTGAATTACCCTACGCATGATTTGGAGCTAGCAGCAGTGATTTTTGCGTTAAAAATTTGGAGACACTACTTGTATGGGGAAAAGTGCATCATATACACAGATCATAAGAGCCTAAAGTATTTGTTGACTCAGAAGGAGTAGAACCTTAGGCAACGATAATGGGTGGAGTTGCTTAAAGACTACGACTGTTCGATAGAGTACCACCCAGGAAAAGCTAATGTGGTGGCGGATGCGTTGAGTCGAATGGTTGTTACTGATTTGAGAGCCTTGTTCGCACGATTAAGTCTGTACGACGATGGAAGCTTTTTGGCAGAGCTGCAAGTAAGGCCTACTTGGACTGAGCAGATTAAGGAAAAACAGTTGAAGGATGATTCATTAGCTCTTCGGTTCCAGCAAGTTAAGAATGGTGAGCACGAGGATTTTGGGTTGAACACTGAAGGAGTTCTGTGCTTTCGTGGAAGGGTTTGTATTCCAAAGGACCCTGAATTGAGGTAGTTAATTCTAAAAGAGGCTCATGGTGGACTCTGTGCCATGCATCCTGGGGGGAATAAGTTATATCGAGACTTGCGAGAGGTGTACTGGTGGCCCGGATTAAAACGAAAGGTGACTGAATTTGTTGGGAAATGTCTGACGTGCCAGCAGGTTAAGGCTGAGCACCAATTGCCTTCGGGATTACTGCAGCCTGTGAAAATTCTGCTATGGAAGTGGGAAAGAGTAACAATGGACTTCGTGAGTGGGTTACCTTTGACACCCACCAAGAAAGATTCGGTGTGGGTGGTTGCGGATAGGTTAACAAAATCTGCTCATTTCATACCTGTTCGTACCTACTACTCACTACAAAAGTTGGCCAAGTTATATGTGGCGGAGGTAGTGCGACTACATGGGGTGCCAGTGTCGATAATTTCTGATCGAGACCCTAGGTTTACATCTCGATTTTGGCGAAAGTTGCAGGAAGCGTTGGGTACACGATTGGATTTTAGCACCACTTTTCACCCACAGACAGATGGACAGTCAGAAAGGGTTATTCAGGTTCTGGAGGATATGTTGAGAGGTTGTATCATTGATTTTCGTGGAAGTTGGGAGGACTACTTGCCATTGGCGGAGTTTGCTTACAATAACAGCTATCAAGCAAGTATTCAGATGGCACTATATGAAGCGCTTTATGGGCGAAGATGTCGTACGCCGACGTGTTGGACAGAGTTGGGTGAATGACAAGTGCTTGGATCGGAATTTGTGGCAGACACTGAAAGCAAGGTTAGACTGATAAGGGATCGGTTAAAGGAGGCATCCTATAGACAAAAGTCGTATGCGGATCTAAAGCGCAAAGAGATTGAGTTCCCTGTTGGGGATATGGTTTTCTTGCAGGTTTCCCCTTGGAAGAAAATTTTGAGATTTGGTAAGAAGGGTAAGTTGAGCCCATGGTTTATTGGGCCTTACCGAATTGTTAAGCGGGTTAGACCAGTGGCTTATCAGCTAGAGTTACCACCAGAACTACATTGTATCCACGACATTTTTCATGTATCCATGCTGAGGCGGTATCGATCTGACCCAACTCATATCATACCAGTTGCAGAAATCGAGGTACAGTCAGATTTAACTTTCGAAGAGGAACCTGTGCAAATACTTGATCGTGATGTCAAGGTGTTGAGAAGGAAATCAGTTCCACTAGTGAAAGTACTTTGGAGGAACCATGGCAAAGAAGAAGCTACTTGGGAAACTGAGGAGGCTATGCGTCAACAGTACCCTCAACTGTTCTAATCAGGTAAAATTTCGAGGTCGAAATTTCTTTAAGGAGGGTAGAGTTGTAACATCCTGATTTTCGGATTTATTCGCGGTTTTTCAATATTTTGTAAAGATTTTTAAAATTTTGTATTTGGATGTGGAATTAATATTTTGAGTAGGTAAATGGGCTTATGGAAGGCCCATGTGTTGGTCAAAACTCAGTTGAATTTTTGAACTTTTGGACTTAGGAGTTAGGGGTTCTGGCTAGATGGCCCTTGTATAGAGATATGGGCAAATTGCATCACAAAAAGAGCCTTAGTAAAGTGGAAAGGGTGACGCCACTAGGCTTCTAAAAAGGTGGCGTGTGGAGCTTTGAGGGAGGCATGGGATCGATTCCCAGTGTTGACAAATAGATGCATTTATTTTTAAGTTCTGGAGGGGTAAGTGTTGGAGTCCAGGTGGATTCTGCTAGAGGAGAGTTTGAATCAGTCTAAACGCTTGGATTAAGGAGTGATAAGGGGAGAGATTTAAGGGATTAGGAGAGAGGTTAGGAGTTCGCCGAATTTTGGGAATTGAAGGGGAAAAAATCGGCAGAGGGTTAGGAGGTTAGTATTTCGGCACCTAGGTTATTGAGTGGTGCCGTTCTTTTCTGCTCAGACATCACAAGGTTTTTCTTTTCTCTCTTTTTCCTCTCTAGCCGAAACTACCACTTCCCCTATTCTTCTTTTTCTATTTTTCTTCTTCAAAACCATTCATCAATTCTGCTGTTCATCAATACTTTTGCCGAATCCATAAAAGCCGAAATCTTGAACACACATTACAGGTGCCAATTTCTTCAAAGCCAAACCCTTTAACATTGTGTTTCCATTAATCAACGATTATTCTTTCTAAACTCTAGAGACCTGTCGGCAATTCTACACCCAGGTTATAGTTTCATATTGCCATCTCCTTTATCACCCAAAAGCCTAAAAACCATAGATTTGGGGGCTTATAGCCGAAACTTCAAAACTCCGAGAGTCAAGTTCTACCGTCGTTTGAAAGATAAATCTGCATTAGATTGCGTGGAGATAAAAAAGGAGTAAGGGGTAAGTGTTCATCATCTCAGATCTGGTCATATTTTACAAAGTTAGGAAAAGCCGAAGTCCCTAAAATCTAGGGAGGCTGTCGATTTGGGCATGTGGCTCTAAGGGTTTTTAACTGACATTTTCTGTCAATGATTAGTGTCTTCTTAAGTGTTGGATTGAAGGCGTGGGTTGTTGGAGCAATCGGATTCGGAGCTAGCTATCGATTTTGGCAAAAAGTTAAGGTTTCAAAGGCTTTTAGGGACATGGTTCGATCATGGATAAGTAGGTTGTGGGTTTAGTGATTATGGGTTGTAAATAAGAACTATGCTAATCAATTGTAGGACATCGGAAGAGATCTCAGTAGCAGTCATCGCGAATCAGGTGTGTACCGAACACCCTTTCTTAGTACAATTCGGCAAAAGCCGAAATGTCGAAATTCTAGCATTTTATGGGCTTGTGAGTATGCGAATGCTCTCAAGATGTAGAGTAATTGTTAGAGCTAGCACCGCAAGGTGGTAAGTAAGTTTGTGTGACGTCTTAACGTACTTCGAAAAAAGAGGGCCTCGATTGGCCAAAACTGGGCCCAATGGGCTTACGGGCCAATATGGGTAAGAGACGGGCAAAGTGGCCTGTTAGTTAGATGGTGGAACCAAACTGCGTAAAACTGTTGAAAATTATTGAAGTAGCTTGTGTAGTTGCTAGGTTACGAAAATTACCCCTAAAGAGCAAAATTACCGATATACCCCTAGGGTTTAAATTGGCTAAACTGCATGATTGATTAATACTGTATTTTACATGATATGCTTTTATTAATATCTGTTGCATGGGATTGGGTATTGATGGAGGAAGTATTGAAAGTGGTTCATCCACGTACTGGAGGCTTTGCCTCAACTTACTGATATTTGAGCAGCGTTGCTGCAACTGTGGAGTGTAGGGTTGGGTGGGTTGAGATATTCCCCACATGGAGTGTAGGGCTGGTACGGGGCAGTGTAGAGGTTGGTGGGTTGAGTAGTCTCCCCAGTTGGGCTTGCATTCATTACTACTCTTGTTACTTATGTTACTGAACTGGGCCTATGGGCCACACTGTTATGTAAAAAGGGGCTAAGGCCTTCCTACTGTATTCTGAAAAGGGCTTTGGTCCACTGTGTACTGTTATCTGAATAGGGCTTAGGCCCAATGGGCTCGAGCTGATTTGGGCTTTGGATGGGTTTCTGTATGCACTGAGTTTCCCAAACTCACCCCTTCCTTTTCCATCCTTGCAGGTGAGCCCTAATTGGTGGACTTGGAGCTGGGCGGGATTCAGAGTGGCCATGAAGATTGATTGCCGGATTTAGTAAGTTTAGCATTTAATTTGGATTATTTTTATTATGCTTAAAGTTGTAATAAGGCCGCTCTTTTTAATTAATTTTATTTTGGGGATTATTAAACTGGTTAGCACTAGGGTTCGTTTTATAAAAACTACTTGTTTTTAAAAGATCACGATGACGCACAAAGTTTCTGCAAAGTAAATGTTTTTCCAAGAAAATAAATATTTTAAGCAGACTTAAACTTGTTTTAATGTTCGTAGACACGTAACCTGGTTAAAGTGTGGCAATGGATGTGTGCATGTCTAGGATTGGATCCGGGAAGAGCTTGGTACTTAAGTGGTCCTATAAGACTCACCTCCTCTTTTCTGGCTTCCTACCTGGTGCACAGCTTCCATTCACTTTAACTTAAAACAAGAACAGATTTTTGCTAAACTCTAAACAAAGAATTTAGATAAACATACGTTTTTTTGAAACATCTCCATGTGACATACTAAATCCGGTCGTAACGTCTGGGCCGGGTTTGGGGTGTTACACAACAACCCACTTTTTGGCTTTTCAACCTTTCGGCTTTTTGGCTTTTCAACCTTTACAGTTTCACATCTAATGGCAGAGTTCACACACCTGCAATGTAACTGTAGCCTCTATACTTTCGTGATCAAAACACCTATGATCAATTACAACAACTCCATTATCAGTCATATTTACGGTTAATCCAAAGACTATAGCATTGCAGAAACTTTATCTGAATCATCACTACTTACCAAATGAGCTATTGTAAAACCCCTTTTGCTCCTAAAATCCACGTATTCTTTCCAAAGCTTCAACCTTCATACGAAACAGTTAACCAATTAATCAAACTCTACAATTCCACATAATTGTATTTAGGAGTTAAGGTACTTACTAATAGAGAAGGTACCACTTGTAGGGAAAGAGTATTCGGCCTCACACCTTAATTAAAAAAATCAAGACCCTAGAAAATCATAAAATTTCGATAGCACCGTAGCAAGAATCAGCCAGAAAAGGAAAAAGAGAAGGAAGAGTCCCCTACTCAAGGTATTCAGCTAAACAAAGAAAGAGGCAACAAATGTTGAGAAGAGGGAATGAAAGGAAAAGAATCGGCCAAAGAAATTGTTGATCTTTAGAGAAGAGAAGAGTGTTTTCCATAGTCAGATGGATAGTCGGTTAGGGTTTGAAGTAGAAAGGAAAAGAAAATATCCCCAACGGTCAATTCGGCCACAACCTCAAAATGCAAAGAAACACTAGGAAGAAAACTGACGAAAAAGGAGAGCAATCCACACACAATTTCGGCACTCCACTTGCCTATGACCGAATTAGCATTATAGAGACCCCCACATTCGTCCAACTACTACATCTCCCCCTACTCCTTGATCCACTCCCCTTATATCTCCCCGAATCTCTCCCCATTTCCCTAATTTGACCGATTCAAACTCCCTCAACTACTCCTCACCCGTCCAACCACTAGAGTCCTAAAGCCATCTAACTACCCACACGGTCGATTGCAAAAAGGGACACCCTTGCTTACAACAGGACTCGAATTCTAGTCCCTTGGCATAGAAACACGCCACTTACCACTAGACTGGTAAGCCTTTTATGACATGATCTCCCCTCAATTATTAAAAAGCCTACTAACTGAAAACAAGGGGTTTATTCAAATAGAAGCACAATTTTGCTCAAGCCAAGGCTTGAACCCAAGACTACCCAGACACTCCCAGAGCACCAAACCACTGAGGCAACCATACAACCATGTCACATACACACAAAATAATTTCACAAGGGTTTTTAGGATTTGGGGCGTTACATATTTACAAATATGCCATTAGGCTTGTAAAATGAAATATATCTATTTTTCTAAATACCCAAACCTAGGCAATTCATATTCCCTCTTACAACAGCATACGTTTTTCCCTAAATCACATTTCCTACACATATTTTACAACTTTTACAAATAGGTCATTTTATAAAATTTCATCAAAAATCACTTAGTAAAAGTTCTTTATCACAGTCTAAACTTTCATATTCTTCCATAAAACATCAAAATACATGTATTTCATCCATGGGTAAATTTTAAACACAAACCCTAGCTCCAAATAATGGTAGAAATAGCTAAACCGAGTTACGAGGATCTCAAAAATGTAAAAATCATTAAAAACGGGGCTAGAACAGACTTAGAATCGAGCTTGGAAGCTTGAAAAACCCTATCCATGGTTTCCTTTTTTAAAATTCAGCCATGGGGTTGAAGATGGACAAAAATTGGCTTTTAATTTTGTTTTTAATTCCTTTTAATTACTAAATGACCAAAATGCCCCTAACTTAAAAATATTCTATTTCACATATTTCATGTCCATTTTTGTCCAAAAAATTAACCAATGGTCTAATTACTATTTAAGGACCCCCAATGTAAAATTTCATAAAATGGACACCACTAACATGTAGAACTCAACTTTTACACTTTTTATAATTTAGTCCATTTGACTGAATTGAGTGCCCAAACGTCGAACATTTTGAACAAAATTTTCTTGAAATCATTTCGTGAAATTGTAGACATAAAAATATAATAAAAATATTTTTTTCCTCTCGGATTTGTGGTCCCAAAACCACTATTCAGACTAGGCCCAAAATCGGGCTGTTACAATTAGTACCTAAGAAATCAGATTGAAACTTAGAATCACTTATGTCCACTACAAAACTATTGTCGACCAACAAAATAATATACAACATAGTCTTCATACTTGAAAATAATAGTTACCATTAAGTCTCTTCCACTAAAAACTCTAACTTGGATTCGGAAAAAGACTTTGATTCCTTATTAAACCTTCAATCCAAATTAAGAATATTCAACTTACTACAAAAGAAATATCAAGAAATAAAAATAAAACTTACTCCGTGTTATTACTTACACACTTATTTCCAAAAATAAGAAAGAGTTGTTATGATTGTTAACGATCTAATGGATTTTGAGAATCTAATCACTAAAGGAAAAGAAAGAATTAGACAAATGAAATTGTTCTGTAAAAAGAAAAATAAAATGACTAAAAAGAGATAGAACAAGGTGATATAAAAAATACAATGGTTACCAATGGTGTAAAAAATGATGAATGATGATGAACCACTCTAAGATGAAGAGAAGAAAGGGCAATATAGCGATTAAAATAGTAGAAGAAATATTTAGAATATGAATAAAAAAATAATATTGTTTGGTACAAAAAGAAAGGAAAAGAGAATGGGTAATTTTTGAAATAAAGAAAAGAAAGAAGAAGAATAGCCATAGAAGAAAATAATCTTTCAAGGTGGTGTAAGGGTAGTGGTATGGTGGTGCTAGGGTGGTGGTATGGTGGTTCAATGGTGGTGATTTAATAAAATAGTGGTGGTTGATAGGTGGTGATTCAATTTGTTAAAGTAAAATAAAGCAAAGAAATGAGAAGATCAATGAGGAGCAACCAAACTTAGGTGGCACAAGGTGGTGAATAAGAAGGAGCAAAGAGAGAAAAGATGAATAAAAATTAAAAAGAAAAAAAAATGAAAGGTGGTTAGATGATAGGTTGGACGGCACAAGGTGAACAACCTTCCAAAAAAAATTCAAGAGGGGAAAAAGGTGTTAGAAAAATTAATGAAACTTTACTATGGAAGTTACTTTTAGAAATTTTAAAAATAATAAGTTACTAAGCAATTTGAAATAGGAGCTACACGAGCATGCATGCATGGACAATTACATGGCTTGGTTGACAACATTTAATCAAAAAATTATAAAAAAATGAGAACATGTGTAACACCCCAAACCCGGCCCAGACATTATGGCCGAATCCGACGTGCCACATTGAAGTTAAAAATCCACGTTTCGTTTTAGCGCTTTAAAACCAACTTTTGTTAAGCTTAACCAAGTGAATGGAAGCTGGGTGTGACACCCCTAATTTGACCCTAGTCGAAAAGTGGTTTCGGGACCACAAAATCGAGTCATAAAAATAATTAACCGTCATAGTTGATGCTTATTATATGTATATATGCATGTGTGAAAATTTCATGTTTGAATTTTGTTAATTGTAAGTGAATTTTATTAAATAGGACTTATGTGAGAAAATTTAGAAATGTGCTAGGCAAATGTAAAGTGGCCTATTAATGCATGTTATGAAAATGATGGGTTTGCATGTCAAATTACCCAAAATTAGAGCTAGTGGCCGGCCATGCTATGGGGTGAAACATGTTGGAAACATGTTGTGTTAGTGTGTTATGTTAGAAAGAATAAAATAAGAGGTTAGTAATAAAGTAATGAAAAGAGAGGGGTGATGAAAACAAAGTTGTCTCATCCATGCCCCCCCTCCATTGCCATGAATTGAAGGAAGAAAACAAAAGAAAAGAAAAAAAAATGTTCATCTTCTTCTCCTACCTCTCTCAAGCCGAAACTAACCAAGAAATGGAAGAAAGCACACCTAAGGCATTCGGCCATTTTGTGTGGGGGGAATTAAGGTATGATATCATGTGATTCTTTGGAATTTTTGTGAAGTTGAGTTTGTTTTGGTGCTCATAACATGACCCATGTGTTAATTTTTGAGTTTGTGTTGCAAGAAACATTTGGTTATGTCCTTATATGTCAAATTGATGATAAATTTTTTATATTTGGTGAATGAATATGGGTTTCGGTCATGGTAGATAACAAAGAATGTGGTTGTTGTTCATTGAGTAAATGATTGAGGAATGGTTAGAAGAATTTGAATGCTAAACTAGTTGATTTGTTTATAATGTCCGATTATGATCATTTATAGAGATGTGAATGAATTGTTGTTATGTGAATAAATATTTGTTTGATGATATATATATATGTATTCGGCAATGGGATAAAATGTGTATTAAGGTAAGTTTCATGGTGATTATGCTTGTGATGTTGGGTTAATATTCGGCATTGAGTAATGTGGGGTAAGGTGATTAATCGGCTATGAAATTAGCTAAATTGAATAGGTTTGTTTAATGATATGCTTAGTATAATGTATGATCTTATAACTCGGTTTGGTATTGAGATAAAGGTTAGATGTATGATTGGATTTTGGTATGTGTTAAATTGGTCAATCAAAGATTAAACGATATGTGATTGCCAAATGTGATTGTTAAGTGAATAATATTAGTTAAGTACTTAAGCAAATCTATTGTTTTACTTAAGCTTAAGAGCAAAGAGGATCAAAGTCGGATAGGGGAAAAGAGAAAGTAAACGAATAGCCATGGACATCTAATCGTCGACCACTTCCGAGGTAAGTTTTAAGTGATTAAACGTTGAGTAAATTCAATCATAATAGGACATAATGAGTTGATTTAATAAGATATGATGTGGCCATGATATGTCTTAAACTCAAATGGTAAGTTCATAAGTGTTTGGACTTGGAAATTTAAGAGCAATTGTAATAATTTGCTTTGGACAGCAGCAGTAACGTGAATTTAGAAAATCACTATAAATTGTTGGTGTGGAATTATAGGCTGAATAAAATATGTAATCAAAGCTTAGTTAGTCTAGTTTCTTATAAAAGAGACCGTGGAAGTAAAGAAATTTCCTATAAAGAGATATTTAAAGTTGTGTGGGACAGTATCAGAATGACTCCGAAATCCTCTGTTCTGTTTTCGGAAAATCATTATAATTTGTAAAAAAATGGTTATAAGATAAGATTTATATGCTTAGACTCCTTAATAAGTCTAGTTTCAAATGAAATCAAATAGAACACATTATGAATTCTGTACAATGAAAATTTTGAATCATAGTGAAGAATGGTCAGATTAGTCAAACAGTGAAACAGGGGAAACTTTAAGAAAAATCTGGTATTGATTGGCCAAACCTAAAATTCTGGAAATTTTATGGATGGAAGATATACGAGTATATATTCAGGGAAAATTAACGTCAAGTGATTTGGAGTTTTGTATCTCCAGTTATAAATAATTTAGTGACTATTGCTCAGGAAAACAGCTCGTAGTGAATATGTGATTTTATTGTAAACATGGATAAAACTTGTTTTAGTTGCTCATAAGCTATTGATTAAACCCATACGTGAATTCTAAATCGTGATATTGTAAAACGATATATGAGTGTTAGACGGATCTTTGATATTAAAATTTGTGAAATTGTAAGTTTATGAGTATTCGAATATGAAATGATAGTATGGCGTGAAATTAAATTATTCATTGGAAAATGATTGATGTAGATTCGGCCAAGACAAAGTGTATACATGATAGTATATGTGGTATGTGAAGTATATTTGGATAATTGTGATGTGAATACATGAAAATTTATATTTGATTTAGGATTTTATGTGATGAATGTGAATGTGTATATATGAGATAAGGCCGAATGGCCAATGTGATGAATGTGAACATGCATATATGTGATAAGGCCGAATGACCAATGTGATGAATGTGAGCATGCATATGTGTGATAAGGCCGAATGTCCAATGTGGTGAATATGAACATGCATATATGTGGTAAAGCCGAATGGCTAATGTGAAATATGTATGAGATATGTATATGTGGTAAAGCCGAATGGCTAATGTGAAAATGTATGAGATATGCATATGTGGTAAAGCCGAATGGTCAATGTGAAATATATATATGAGATATGTATATGTGGTAAAGCCGAATGGCTAGTGTGAAATATGTAGGCGATGTGCGTATATTGTGGCCGAACGACCAAATGTGAAAGGTGTGTATTATTAGATATTTGATGAGGCAAATGAATTACAAATATGACAGTCGATGTGAATGTTGTAACATGTGATTAAATGTACATGAAACTTGGAAATATATTCCGGGTAAGACCCGATGACTACGTGTGGAGATTATGTCCCGGTAAGACCCGATGACTACGTGTGGAGATTTTGTTCGGGTAAGACCCGATAACTTCGTGTGGAGATTTCGTCTGAGCTAAAGGTCTCGCCAATAATCCAAGTAGAGGTTAAAGCTATAAGACTTCGTAATAAGAATTGCTTATAAATATATTCAATGCGAAAGGTTAAACAGGTATGTACTCCAAGTTTATATGTGAGCTTGATTTGAACTAAATCATAAGGTAGTTATGTGATGCATACGAGAGCAATCTATGAGACTATTCCTATGATTATGTGACATCGGATCAGTGTGAGAGGTTATGTGAAATCATACAATATATCTATGTCACATGAGCTCACTTTTATGTGAAAGTTTATCTGCCTATTGTATATGATGAGATGTGCATATTCGGTAAAGGGATGGTATGCCCGAAGGAAGAGTGAAATAAAATATACGAACAACTATGTTATAATTTGATTGTTATCTGTTGACACTGCTTAAAACTTACTAAGCATTGTAATGCTTACTTCGTTTACTCTGTTTCCTCTGTTTTATAGATCTCATTGCGAAGCTACAGGCTCGGGGATCGTCAGCAACTAGTCACACTATCACTATCCACCGCTTGTTACTGTTATGTTTAGAATTATTTTATAGCATGTATAGAATAGACTAGTGGCGGAAGAATATTTTTGGTTAATGTATATAAGCCATGAGAAAATGGCATCTTTTGAATGTTTACTTAGTGAAGTTTAAATTTTACCTCTGGCTGTGCTTAGTACTTATTTAAATGAACGATCTTTATTTCAAGAAAAAGTTTAAAATTTTACTGTTCTGACATGAGTTACAAGTCCGGTAATGCCCCTTACCTATTCTGGCGACGGTTACGGGATAGGGGTGTTACACTGGGCACCAGGTAGGAATCCGTAATAAAGGAGGTGAGACATGAAGGCTGCTTAAGTACCAAGCTCTTCGATTGGATCCAATCCTAGACATGCCCACAACCATTACCACACTTAGTTATAACTGGTTGAAATCTCTTTGAGTAGATATCTTTGATAAATCAAATGATCGTGATGTTGTGTTATTTTGAAAACAAGTATCGTTTTGAAACCGCGTTCTAAGTCTAGCCCATTTGAATTATTATCAACCAATTTAAAGTTATTAAAAATAAAATAATCCTAGAAAAGGAAAAAAAAATAAAGTTAAAATGGCCTTATTACAACCCAAAAATAAATAATAACTAAGGTAGACTAAAGAAAATAATTCACTTATGTCACAAGCCCAAAAACGATCACTGTGGCCACTCTGAATCCCCTTCAGCTCCAAGTCCCCAAACCAAGGCTCACCTGCAAGGTTAAGAAAGGGGGTGAGTTTGGAAACTCAGCGTGCAACAAACCCCTTTCAGAGCCCAAAACAATATCAGACTGCTGGGCCTAAGCCCAAATTCAATCTCAGCATATACTGGGCCGAAGCCTTTACATTATTCATGTCACTGAGCCAAAGCTTTTTCATTGTTCATATCACTGGGCCGAAGCCTTTACATTATTCATGTCACTGGGCCAAAGCTTTTTCATTGTTCATATCACTAGGCCGAAGCCTTTACTGTAAACGACATGGCCCATAGGCCCATTCAATAATACATGCAACATCAATGAACCAATGCAAGCCCATTTAGGGAGACTACTCAACCCACCAACAGCTACTCTCCACCCATACCAACCAAGCTCTCCATGTGGGGAATAACTCAACCCACCCAACCAAACTCTCCACTGGCAGCATAACTACTTTATCATATAACTGGAGGCGTAGCCTCTTTTAATAACTGGGGCAAAGCCCTTTTTGATAAAGTGGGGCAAAGCCCTTTTTGATAAACTGGCGCAAAGCCCTTTGGCACTTTCTCCATCCATATAAACCCAACGCATGCATAAATGAATACGTCATGTGCATATCATATCAAATCATATATATATCAAAATCTCATGCATCAAACTCATAATTAAAACCTAGGGGTAAAATGGTCATTTTTACCTAGGAGAGAAATAGTCATTTTTCGTATTATAAGGGTAATTTCGTAATATTACCAAATATTAGGGTTTTCCATTTTCATTAACATTTACTAATAATTTCATGTGTTTTGACAGCGATTCTAGCCCAATCTTAGCAAAACCGAGTTATTGGGCCAAAAACCCTTAATGGGCCCTACATAGCCGAATTAGTCATCTAGGCCCATTTAGCCCATTTCCATAACGGTCTTAGCCATATTAATGCGCAATCTAAGAAGATTCAAATTTATACGAAATTTACCCAAATGGGCCCAGAAGCCCATTGGGCCCGATTTCAGCCCCTCGAGCCCCAACTTACCATGATGCCGAAAATCGTACTCTTACTTGTTCCAACGATCCTGATCATCTACTTAGCGAATCTAACTAACCAATGAGCGTTCGCATGCTCACAAGTCCTCGAAATGTCAAAATTTTAGTAATTCGGCTTTTCGGCATTTATCGATTTAAGCTACGAAAGAGGGTTCGTTACACACCTGATTTGCGATATTCCTTGACGAGATCTCCTACGCGAATTCTCCTATAATCAACTGCTTATAGATTAGATCATGTTAGTAATTAAGCCAGATCGAAGACTACCTATTAACACTTATATATTCGACCACCATCCATAATGGCCCTAGAATTCATACCTTTGCCGAAATTGATGACTAGATCTAGATTTAGTCACTCTGATGATCCAAGATTATCCAAATCGGCACCCCACGCCTTGATGCTCCTCCAACGTATCTACTCCACCATAAAACCCATAAAACAAATAAAGAAGCTGAATAAGGCTTATATCTCTAATCGGCCACCTCCCTAAACTATAGGGGTCTCGGTATTTGTCAACAGTTACTATTGAAATCAATTTAGAGTACGAATACTTACCACAATTTCTCTTCCTGAATCCATTTAAAGCCTAGAAGATAAAGGGATTGGCCACTAAAAAGTGAAGGAAAATAGAGAGTTGCTAATCAACAAGAAATCGGCACCACAGGTTTCGGCTTTTGTGACTTTTCGGCAAAAGTAAAGATAGAAGTAGTAGATGAACGGGAGGGAATAGTGAACAGGTTTTAGAAAGAAAAGGAATGAAAAGGGGATGGAAGGGTGGTGGTTCGGCTTGAGAAGAAGAAAGAAAAAATAAGAAAAGAATAAAAATATGGTTTACAGAAGAAAACGACACAGCTAAATTCCTAAATGCCGAAAATACTACCCTAACACCCCTCTGCCGAAATCCCCTCCCTAATCCCCTCTAATCGGCTAACTCTATCTCCCTCTCGAATCCCTAAAATCTCTCCCCTTATCCCTCCTTAATCCATGCGTTTGACTGATTCAAACTTTCTCCCACAAAGTTCCATTCGGCTACAACTCTTGCCTGCTCAAAGCATAAAAATTAACATCACCTTTGTCATCATAGAGAATCGAACCCAGGTCTTCCCCCAACCACTTACACGCCACTTTTTTAGTTCCTTAGTGGCGTCACTTAGCCACTTTACCAGAGGCTCTTTTGTGATACATTTTACCAACAATTTTTAATACGACCACCTATCCAAATCCCCTAACTCTTAAGTCCAAAAATTCAAAAATTCTGCGGGGTTTTGTCCAACACATGGGCCTTCCATAAGCCCATTTACACCCTCAAATTATGAATTTCACAACCAAATACCTAATTTTAAAAGCTTTACCAAAATATCGAGAATCACGAAAAAACCTAAAAATCAGGATATTACAGCTCTACCCTCTTTAAAGAAATTTCGGCCTCGAAATTTTTACCTGCTCCAAACAGTTGAGGGTATTGCTGATGCATTGCTCCCTCAGTCTCCCAAGTAGCTTCTTCTTTGCCAGGCCTGAGATTCGAACCTGCAACCTCTCATATCTATAACATGTTTCTCGCCACTGCACCACAGGGGCTCTTGTGTTAAATTATACTCGCAACTCCTCTTAACCCTTATTCTAGCCGCGATCTGCATATTTAACAAAAACCCAAATTGCGCAAGCCACACCTTGAACCCAGGCACCTCCCTAGCGTCCTCCTAGCGTCCTTAGCCACTAGGCCAGATGCCTGCTTGTGCTAAAACTCAGCCCTAATTTATTAATGAAGCTTACTGCCCAGATTCCCTTAAGAGGCAAGATTCAAGAATTTTGCTAAAGCTATGGGCCGAGCCTCGGACCTTTCCCCACATTATACCCCTTCGTTACATATTTAATTACTAATAATAATAATAATAATAATTTCATAAACATATCTAACAATAAAAAATTTCAAATACCAATAATACAGCAAATAATAATAATTTTCATAAAAAATTTTCAAACATACATATAGTAATATTTTTCTAATAATAATTTTATCTCATAATACTAATAAAAATTTCATAAAAATTTAAAATATCAGTAATAATAAATATAGTAAAAATTTTCTAGTAGTAATTCAAATTTGTTTCTTAAACGGTAATATTTAAAACTTCTTAATTATTCAGGTTTCCTTCTATCTGAATCCCAGACTCAAAGCCCAACTCTTTAGGCCCCAAAAATCGGAGAGTTACAACTCTACTCCCCTTAAAGAAATTTCGTCCTCAAAATTTCCAACTATCAACTAACCGTATTACTCAAGTCAAACCTCTATGCTTCCGCTGCGCACTCTAATTCAAAATAACTTTAGTATGACCCAGAACATCTAATTACCAAAGTAAAGGAACATTTATCAAGCACGCATACAATTCGTAAAGCACACTCAAATAGAATAAACTTGGCAGTCCTGAGCTCGATTCTTGTTGGACCCACATCTAAAACATGCTCTTGTCTTCCTATGGCATTCACCTGGATGATGCCCGTTGCAGTCTTTGCAGGTTGGAAAGTTTGGTCGTGCCTTAACATGTTTCACAGAACGGGGCTCTGTTCCCTGAGAACTAAGATCCTTCCTTTTCTTACATTCCAAGCACCCTACTTGAAACGTTTCCCTAATTTCCTTAATTTTGGTATCCAATATTTCCTCTACCACTTTCCTTACTAACTCGGCCAGTGCCTCAGTACCAAGCTCCGAGTTACCGCTACCCGAAGTTGGTAGACTTTGCTTACCCTCAGAATCCATATCAATACTCTACATTACCAGTACGCATATCAATTAACTACAAAGATCTCAAAAATTTTACTATTTATTCATATGACTTATGCAAAAATAGTATTTTAGAGTTTTTTTGTTCTTTATAGAATCATAGCCTAGCTACAGTCTCAATCTTTCTGGGTTTTTAGTTCCTACTGTCTTAGTCTCTATGGTTTCAGTATCAACCTAGCTACAGGATTATAGTAAAGTCACAATCCTATCTACAGTAAGGTTTTAGTATAGTATTTAAGGCAAAAGTACGTGTAGACTTGGTGCCAGGGATTCAGTGTGCCACATCAGATTTCAGAAGACTTAGAACAATCTAACTTCCTTAAAATCAAATTCCCAAAACATGTGTATTTTGAAGACGACAAATTTGGAAAAAAGTCTCTTTAAAACAATAATTTCTGGAATTTTTTTCCAAAAATACCCTTCTTGGGTTTAAAAAAATTTTTGAAAGCCTTTTTGGACCAGATCCACAGTCGAGTTGTTGCAACCGGGCTCTGATACCATTAAATGTAACACCCCAAACCTGGTCCAGACGTTACGACTGAATCTGACGTGCCACATTGAAGTTAAAAATCCACGTTTCATTTTAGCACTTTAAAACCAACTTTTGTAAGCTTAACCAAGTGAATGGAAACTGGGCACCAGGTAGGAATCCGTAACAGAGGAGGTGAGCCATGAAGGCTGCTTAAGTACCAAGCTCTTCGATTTGATCCAATCCAAGACATGCCCCCAACCATTTCCACACTTGGTTATAACGGGTTGAAATCTCTTTGAGTAGATATCTTTGATAAATCAAATGATCGTGACGTTGTGTTATTTTGAAAACAAGTATCGTTTTGAAACCGCGTTTTAAGTCTAGCCCATTTGAATTATTATCAACCAGTTTAAAGTTATTAAAAATAAAATAATCCCAGAAAAGGAAAAAAAATAAAGTTAAAATGGCCTTATTACAACCCAAAAATAAATAATGACTAAGGTAGACTAAAGAAAACCAATCACTTATTTCAAAATCCCAAAAGCGATCACTGTGGCCGCTCTGAATCCCTCCGGCTACAAGTCCCCGAATCAAGGCTTACCTACAAGGTTAAGGAAGGGGGGTGAGTTTGGAAACTCAGCGTGCAAGAAGCCCCTTTCAGAGCCCAAAACAATATCAGCTTGTTGGGCCTAAGCCTAAATTCAATCTCAGCATATACTAGGCCGAAGCCTTTCCATTATTCATGTCACTTGGCCAAAGCCATTTCATTGTTCATATCACTAGGCTGAAGCCTTTACTGTAAATGATATGGCCCATAGGCCCATTCAATAATACATGCAACATCAATGAACCAATGCAAGCCCATTTGGGGAGACTACTCAACCCACCAATAGCTACTCTCCACCCGTACAAACCAAGCTCTCCATGTGGGGAATAACTCAACCCACCCAACCAAACTCTCCACTGGCAGCATAGCTGCTTTATCATATAACTGGAGGCCTAGCCTCTTTTAATAACTGGGGCAAAACCCTTTTTGATAAACTAGGGCAAAGCCCTTTTGCACTTCCTCCATCCATATAAACCCAACCCATACATAAATGAATACATCATGTGCATATCATACATATCATGTGCATATTGTATCAAATCATATATATATATATCAAAATCTCATGCATCAAACTCATAATTAAACCCCAGGGGTAAAATGGTCATTTTTACCTAGGGACGAAACAGTCATTTTTCGTATTATAAGGGTAATTTCGTAATATTACCAAATATTAGGGTTTTCCATGTTCATTAACAGTTACTAATAATTTCATGTGTTTTAACAGCGATTCTAGCCCAATTTTAGCGAAACCGAGTTATTGGGCCAAAAACCCTTAATGGGCCCTACATAGCCGAATTAGTCATCTAGGCCCATTTAGCCTATTTCCATAACGGTCTTAGCCGTATTAATGCACAATCTGACAAGATTCCAATTTCTACTAAATTTACCCAAATGGGTCCAGAAGCCCATTGGTCCCGATTTTAGCCCCTCAAGGCCCAACTTACCATGATGCCGAAAATAATACTCTTACCTGTTCCAACAATCCTGGTCATCTACTTAGCGAATCTAACTAACCAATGAGCGTTCGCATGCTCACAAGTCCTCAAAATGCCGAAATTTCGGTATTTCAGCTTTTCGACATTTATCGATTTAAGCTACGAAAGAGGGTTCGTTACACACCTGATTTGCGATATTCCTTGATGAGATCTCCTATGCGAGTTCTCCTATAATCAACCGCTTATAGATTAGAACATGTTAGTAATTAAACCAAATCGAAGACTACCTATTAACACTTACATATTCGGCCACCATCCATAATGGCCGAAATTAATGACTAGATATAGATTTAGTCACTCCGATGATCCAAGCTTATACAAATCGACACCCCACGCCTTGCTGCTCCTCCAATGTATCTACTCCACCATAAAACCCATAAAACAAATAAAGAAGCCGAATAAGGCTGATATCTCTAATCGGTAACCTCCCTAAACTATAGGGGTTTCGTCATTTGTCAACAGTTACTATTGAAATCAATTTAGAGTACGAATACTTACCACAGTTTCTCTTCTTGAATCCATTTAAAGCCTAAAAGATAAAGGGATTGGCCACTAAAAAGTGAAGGAAAACAGAGAGTTGCTGATCAACAAGAAATCGGCACCACAGGTTTCGGCTTTTGTGACTTTTCAGCAAAAGTAAAGATAGAAGTAGTAGATGAACGGGAGGGAATAGTGAATAGGTTTCGAAAAACAAAAGGAAGGAAAAGAGGATGGAAGGGTAGTGGTTCGGCTAGAGAAGAAGAAAGAAAGAAGAAGAAAGAGAACAGCTAAATTTCTAAATGCCGAAAATACTACCCTAACACCCCTCTGCCGAAATCCCCTCCCTAATCCCCTCTAATTGGCTAACTCTATCTCCCTTTCAAATCCCTAAAATCTCTCCCCTTATCCCTCCTTAATCCATGCAATTGACTGATTCAAACTATCTCCCACAGAGTTTCATTCGGCTACAACTCTTGCCTGCTCAAAGCATAAAAATTAACATCACCTTTGTCATCACAAGGAAGCGAACCCAAGTCTTCCCCCAACCACTTACACGCCACCTTTTTAGTTCCTTAGTGGCGTCACTTAGCCACTTTACTAGGGGCTCTTTTGTGATACATTTTACCCACAATTTTTAATAAGACTACCTATCCAAATCCCCTAACTCTTAAGTCTAAAAATTCAAAAATTCTACGGGGTTTTGGCCAACACATGGGCCTTCCATAACCCCATTTACACCCTCCAATTATGAATTTCACAACCAAATACCTAATTTTAAAAACTTTACCAAAATATCGAGAATCACGAAAAAACCTGAAAATCAGGATATTACAGCTCTACCCTCCTTAAAGAAATTTCGGCCTCGAAATTTTTACCTGCTCCAAAGAGTTGAGGGTATTGCTGACGCATTGCTTCCTCGGTCTCCCAAGTAGCTTCTTCTTTGCCAGGCCTGGGATTCGAACCTGCAACCTCTCATATCTATAACATGTTTCTCGCCACTGCACCACAGGCGCTCTTGTGTTAAATTATACTCGCAACTCCTCTTAACCCTTATTCTAGCCGCGATCTGCATATTTAAAAAAAACCCAAATTGCGCACGCCGCACCTTGAACCCAGGCACCTCCCTAGCGTCCTCCTAGCGTCCTTAGCCACTGGACCAGATGCTTGCTTGTGCAAAAACTCAGCCCTAATTTATTAATGAAGCCTACTGCCCAGATTCCCTTGAGAGGAAAGATTCAAGAATGTTGCTAAAGCTATGGGCCGAGCCCCAGACCTTTCCCCATATTATACCCCTTCGTTACATATTTAATTACTAATAATAATAATAATAATAATAATAATTTCAGAAACATATCTAATAATAAAAATTTCAAATACCAATAATAGAAAAAATAATAATAATTTTCGTAAAAAATTTTCAAACATACATATAGTAATATTTTTCTAATGATAATTTTATCTCATAATACTAATTAAAATTTCATAAAAATTTAAAATATCCGTAATAATAAATATAGTAAAAATTTTCTAGTAGTAATTCAAATTTTTTTCTTAAACGGTAATATTTAAAACTTCTTAATTATTCAAGTTTCCTTCTATCTGAATCCCAGACTCAAAGCCCAACTCTTCTAGGCCCCAAAAATCGGAGCGTTACAACTCTACTCCCCTTAAAGAAATTTCGTCCTCGAAATTTCCAACTATCAACTAACCGTATTACTCAAGTCAAACCTCTACGCTTCCGCTGCGCACTCAAATTAAAAATAACTCTTAGTATGACCCAGAACATCTAATTACCAAAGTAAAGGAACATTTATCAAGCACACATACAATTCGTAACACACACTGAAATAGAATAAACTTGGCAATCCCGAGCTCGATGCTCCTTGGACCCACATCTAAAACATGCTCCTGTCTTCCTATGGCATTCACCCGGATGACGCCCGTTGCAGTCTTTGTAGGTTGGAAAGTTTGGTCGAGCCTTAACATGTTTCACAGAACGGGGGCCCTGTTCTCTGAGAACTAGGATCCTTCCTTTTCTTACACTCCAAGCACCCTACTTCAAACGTTTCCCTAATTTCCTTAATTTTGGTATCCAATACTTCCTCTACCACTTTCCTTACTAACTCGGCCAGTGCCTCAGTACCAAGCTCCGAGTTACCGTTACCTAAAGTTGGTAGACTTTGCTTACCCTCAGAATCCATATCAATACTCTACATTACCAGTACACATATTAATTAACTACAAAGATCTCAAAAATTTTACTATTTATTCATATGACTTATGCAGAAATAGTATTTTAGAGTTTTTTTAATCTTTACAGAATCATAGCCTAGCTACAGTCTCAATCTTTCTGGGTTTTTTGTTCCTACTGTCTCAATCTCTATGGATTCAGTATCAACCTAGCTACAGGATTATAGTAAAGTCTCAATCCTATCAACAGTAAGGTTTTAGTACAGTATTTAAGGCAAAAGTACTTACAGACTTGGTGCCGGGGATTCAGCGTGCCACATCAGATTTCAGAAGACTTAGAAGAATCTAACTTCCTTAAAATCAAATTCTCAAAACATGTGTATTTTGAAGACAACAAATTTGGAAAAAAACTCTCTTTAAAATAATAATTTTGGAAATTTCTTTTCCAAAAATACCCTTCTTGGGTTTAAAAAAATTTTTGAAAGCCTTTTTGGACCAGATCCACAGTCGAGTTGTTGCAACCGGGCTCTGATACCATTAAATGTAACACCCTAAACCCGACCGAGATGTTACGGCCGAATCCGACGTGCCACACTGAAGTTAAAAATCCACGTTTCGTTTTAGTGATTTAAAACAAACTTTTGTTAAGCTTAACCAAGTGAATGGAAACTGGGCACCAGGTAGGAATCCGTAACAGAGGAGGTGAGCCATGAAGGCTGCTTAAGTACCAAGCTCTTCGATTGGATCCAATCCTAGACATGTCCACAACCATTGCCACACTTGGTTATAACGGGTTGAAATCTCTTTGAGTAGATATCTTTGATAAATCGAATGATCGTGACGTTGTGTTATTTTGAAAACAAGTATCGTTTTGAAATCGCATTCTAAGTCTAGCCCATTTGAATTATTATCAACCAGTTTAAAGATATTAAAAATAAAATAATCCCAGAAAAGAAAAAAAATAAAGTTAAAATGGCCTTATTACAACCCAAAAATAAATAATAACTAAGGTAGACTAAAGAAAACCAATCACTTATTTCAAAAGCCTAAAAGCGATCACTGTGGCCACTCTGAATCCCCTCTAGCTCCAAGTCCCCAAATCAAGGCTCACCTGCAAGGTTAAGGAAGTGCGGTGAGTTTGGAAACTCAGCGTGCAACAAGCCCCTTTCAGAGCCCAAAAGAATATCAGACGGCTGGGCCTAAGCCCAAATTCAATCTCAGCATATACTGGGCCGAAGCCTTTACATTATTCATGTCACTGGGCCGAAGCCCTTTCATTGTTCATATCACTGGGCTGAAGCCTTTACTATAAATGATATGGCCCATAGGCCCATTCAATAATACATGCAACATCAATGAATCAATGCAAGCCCATTTGGGGAGACTACTCAACCCACCAACCACTACGCTCCACCCGTACCAACCAAGCTCTCCATGTGGGGAATAACTCAACCCACCCAACCAAACTCTCCACTGGCAGCATAGCTGCTTTATCATATAACTGGAGGCCTAGCCTCTTTTAATAACTGGGGCAAAGCCCTTTTTGATAAACTGGAGCAAAGCCCTTTTGCACTTCCTCCATCCATATAAACCCAACCCATGCATAAATGAATACATCATGTGCATATCATACATATCATGTGCATATCGTATCAAATCATATACATATCAAAATCTCATGCATCAAACTCATAATTAAACCCTAGGGGTAAAATGGTCATTTTTACCTAGGGGCGAAACAATCATTTTTCATATTATAAGGGTAATTTCATAATATTATCAAATATTAGGGTTTTCCATGTTCATTAATAGTTACTAATAATTTCATGTGTTTTGACAGCGATTCTAGCCCAATCTTAGCGAAACCGAGTTATTGGGCCAAAAACCCTTAATGGGCCCTACATAGCCGAATTAGTCATCTAGGCCCATTTAGCCCATTTCCATAATGGTCTTAGCCGTATTAATGCGCAATCTGACAAGATTCCAATTTTTTCCAAATTTACCCAAATGGGCCCGGAAGCCCATTGGGCCCGATTTCAACCCCTCATTGCCCAACTTACCATGATACCGAAAATCGTACTCTTACCTGTTCCAACGATCCCGATCATCTACTTAGCGAATCTAACTAACCAATGAGCATTCGCATGCTCACAAGTCCTTAAAATGTCAGAATTTCGGTATTTCAACTTTTCGGCATTTATCGATTTAAGCTACGAAAGTGGGTTCGTTACACATCTGATTTGTGATATTCCTTGACGAGATCTCCTACGCGAGTTCTCCTATAATCAACCGCTTATAGATTAGATCATGTTAGTAATTAAACCAAATCGAAGACTACCTATTAACACTTACATATTCGGCCACCATCCATAATGGCCCTAGAATTCATACCTTTGCCGAAATTGATGACTAGATCTAGATTTAGTCACTTCGATGATCCAAGCTTATCCAAATCGACACCCCACCCCTTGCTACTCCTCCAACGTATCTACTGCACCATAAAACCTATAAAACAAATAAAGAAGCCGAATAAGACTTATATCTCTAATCGGCCACCTCCCTAAACTATAGGGGTTTCGGCATTTGTCAACAGTTACTATTGAAATCAATTTAGAGTACGAATACTTACCACAGTTTCTCTTCTTGAATCCGTTGCCAGTATAATTAGACTTCCTCTCTTATTCAGCACCTTGGTCTTTTTCCTTCCTTTCTCTCTTTGAGCCACTATATTGGTTCACTCAACCAAGGTATCAAAAACTCTTTCTAAAACTCCCAACATTGCTTGGGATATTGCATCATCCTTAGTCTTGTCATTTCCACCTTGAAAGGTAGATGCGTTAACGATGCCATTTTTCTTATGTTCCGGCACAAGTTCTTGAATAACCTAATGAATAATCTTGAGCCACTCGACATTGTGTTGCTCGAAATCACATACCAGGAGGTCGTATACCTCAAGTTTTCATATCGATTTCTTGAGTCTACATCTTTATGTTAATCTATAATTCAAAAATAAAACGTCTAATTATTTCCTAAGTGTTTACAGTGTAAAGTTTATAGTCCTAAACTATGATTTGAAATAGTACAATCTTAATATTTATCTATAGTCTAGTAATAACAATACTAACTTAAGAACGGAATCGGAGTTCTCGGATTTAACTTTTTGAAAATCTTGTGAAAATTTTCTTGTGGCATGGTTCCAAAAATACCCCTTTCAACTATGCATGTAGAATCAAAACAAAATTCCACGATTTGAGTTTTAAATCGGGCTCTAATACCACTAAATGAAACACCCAAAACCTGGCCTAGACATTATGACTAAATTCAAAAAGCTACATTGGCCACCGAAATGGCCCAGAAAATCTTTTGTATTTTTCAAACATACTTTTTAAATCATTTACGTAAATTGTTCAAAACTAGTGAAATCGAGAATTTTAGAAATCAATGGTATTGTTATTTTATGTATTTTTAAAAGTTTTGATCACTATTCAAAACTTTCATAATTTCAATCATATTTCAAAATCACTCATTTATTTAATCAAAACTAAAGAACTTGACTATCCGTTACTATTTGAAAAAGAAATAGTTAATTTTATTAAATCAATTGTCTTTAGATAACTCATTTGTAAATCTTATAAATTTGAAACTAATTCTAATTTTGTTAAGAACTCATTTCTCAAATTTGTAGCGAAAAAAATGTAATATTGGCATATTTTTACAAAAATCGCAACGAACCATTTTGCTAAAACCATATTTTGCTAAAAATCAATATTTCATGTAAACATCGATAGACAATTTAAAACATATAAAACTTAGTCATATCTTTGCCTAAAACTCGTTTTCTATAACACCCCTAACCCATATCCATCGCCGGAATAGGGTTACGGAGTATTATCGGACTTATTACTTAAACAAATATGCAATGCTTATACATTTTTCATAACCAAATAAAAGTCATTCACAATCAATCATATTGTCCCTAATATGAGCCTACGAGGCCCAAATCATGCATTAGAAGAAGTGCGGGACTAAACTGAAAACCTAGAAAACTTTTTAGGAAACATAAAAAATTTTCAAAATACAAGGGACACACGCCTTTGTGGCCCGACCGTGTGTCTCACACGGCCAAAGACACACCCGTGGGCCGTGTGGACATTTGAAATTGGATCACATGGCCATATCCCAGCTCGTATGACTAGCCGCTGTACCCTTTGAAATGGCCTCACACGCCCGTGTGCCAGACCGTGTGCTAGGCCATGCTAAAACTATAGGGTATACTGACTTATGCCATACGGGCAAGTCAAACACCCGTGTTCTGGGCCGTGTGGAGCATACTGACTTGATTTCTAAATAAGTACTAGGGAACACACGACCATGTCCCTTAATCATTTGTCATACACGGCTGAGACACACGTTGTGTCTCTGCTCGTGTGGACAAAAATAGGCTATTTGCCAAGCCATCTTGGTCACCCAAATTTGCATCCACCTAAACATGTCAAATAGCATATAACATAGCATTAATAGGCATCCAAACCAATCTCAACCAATCCTCAATCATGCTATACCAATATCAACAACTATAATGCTCATAAGATCATGTTTTACTAATTCAAAACATACCAATTTAAAATTCACAATTTACCTAAATGGTTAACTTCATATATGCATTATTTGCCTAATGCTTAGTATGCTAATTCATTTGGAAATTCAATCATTTGCTACCCTCATTACCAATTCTTAACAAGGCATTCACAAAGCAAATATAAACCACATATCAAAAACCATTTGCACATATATATACACGAACAAGTATACCAAAACAAGCCAAATCACATGGCTATACACATAACCAAAACATTCACCATTTATAAGCCAGATCAATTGGCTAAATTCATTATGAACATATAGGCTATATTAACCACAACTCTTATACATGCTATATAACCAAGTTCACAAGTTCAAAAGTACCAAAACAATAGCTGGATAGTGTAATGAGATCTCCTACAACTCCCAAATCCGAGCAAGATTCAAAAATACTATAAAACACGAAAAAAATAGACAAAGTAAGCTATAAAGGTTAGAAACTCGTACAATTAATAAATATAACTTACCATTCATTCACAAATTAAGTTATCTATCATAAAACACTATAATTTAACTTAATCATAAGGTGAATACATGTTCATTCACATACTAGATTATGTAACTCACAAACTTCATAGATTCAACGCTTAAACAGTTTACGTACATACCTGCACTGATCCATATAAATCTCTTACCCTTTCATATCTTCAATATACCCATTTGAACCATTTGAAATAATATTGGATACTCAGGAATCTCACACCCTAAGTGCCAATACAAGGCCAAAGCCATCTCAATCTCATATCTCATATAATGCTCACTCTTGAGCTATCAACAGGTCTGCTCACACAAGCTGACGGTCAAGACGTAACTACATGGTGTTGTTCACACAAGCTAAAAAGGAGCCGCAACACATGCCGGAAAACTCAACCACCAGTGAACCAGTAGCCAAACACAATAACTGTAACACCCCGTACCAGAGACCGTTGCCGGAGTCGAACACGAGGTATTTACGGACTTATTTCATTGTAAAACACAGTTCATTTAAAATTTCCAGACAAGCTAGCTAACTACGTCACTGTCACCTTAAAAATCATATCTCGAGTTCCAAAACTCGAAAACCAGTTCCGTAAATTTTTTCTGAAACTAGACCCATAAGTCCATATACAAATTGTTTTCTAGAATTTTTGGTCAGGCCAATTAGTATAGTTTATTAGTTAAAGTCTCCCCTGTTTCAGGGTTCGACTGCTCTGACCTTCATTCATTACGACTTATATATCTCCCTGTACAGGGCTTCAATACTTATGCCATTTGCTTCTAAGGAAACTAGACTCAAAAATAAATCTATACATATATGACATGACTTCTAATTATCTCTGGTTAATTTATAGTGAATTTCCAAAGTCAGATCAGGGGATCCAAAAATCGCTCTGGCCCTGTTCCATGAAAACTTAAATATCTCTTAAAATATGACTCATATGATCGTTTCGTTTCTTCCATAAGAAAGTAGATTCATCAAGGTTCTATTAAATAATTTATTCACTATTTAATTCCATTCCTACTATTTTTAGTGATTTTTCAAATTTACATCACTGCTGCTGTCAGCATCTGCCTTTAAGGTAGACTTTACCTATTTCATAGTTTCAATGATTGAACTAGCCCTTTAGCATATATAGCACAAAATATGATCATGATTAACCATTCCAATGGCCAATCATTGCCAAGCATATCCACACCTCTCATTAACCATATACATACAAAATGATTATAACACTATGCTCAAAATATATAAGCCATTTTCGCATGGCTATCCAAATATATACAACACCAAGGTACTTGACTAACAACAAAAGGGTAGTCCTATACATGCCATTTTCAGAGTTCAACCAAAAGTGTACCAAAAGGACTTTGATAGTGTGGACGACTTCGACTTCGACAATCCCGAGTCCGATAGCTGATGAACCAAAATCTATAAAACAGAGAATCAAAGAAATGGAGTAAGCATTTAATGCTTAGTAAGTTTTGAGCAATGAAATTAGGCACAATTGAAGTATAGCATTCATATGACTAAACGGATAATTTCATATACACACATTCTCAAAATCTTACCTACATCACATTACCAACCCTTATACTCATACATAAGAAATCAACTTAACCAAAAGCCGGAAGCTCATTAATCGACTGAGCGAATACTATTTAAAAGGAATCAATTAATCCAATGCATATACGAAACATACCTCATCGTTGGGATTTTACGAGCATATTAATTGAAATTATTACAGCAAGATCGCTCATTCCCAAACCAAGTACCTTCGGGATTTAACCGGATATAGCTACTCGCTCAAATGCCTTCGGGACTTAGCCCGGATATAGTAGCTCGCACCAATGCCTTCGGGACTTAGCCCGGATATAGTAACTCACACAAATGCCTTCGGGACTTAGCCCGGATATAGTAACTTGCACAAATGCCTTCGAGACTTAGCCCGGATATAGTAACTCGCACAAATGCCTTCGGGACTTAGCCCGAAATTAGTCACTAGCATAAATGCCTTCGTTATCATCCGAATATTCATGCACATATCAGTAAATCATGACACATCTTTATTTCATTTTCATAACTAGAATTCAAACACAAGTCAATTATTAAGCATTCCCATTTTCGGCTCAATAGCCACATACAAATAGCATGATTTGGTTTGCTTCGTGACATGATCTCTATGCACATACGGCTACCCATCATACGTATAGACTAATTAACTCAACATATAATTCAAGTAGAATCATTATATCACCGTATATTTGTTATGATTATACGTCATGGCTTAATCAAATCGTAAACTAAGTTTCATTACTTGAAAACTTACCTCGAATGTTGTCGAACGATTTCGACGGCTATTCGATCACTTTTTCCTTCCCTTTATCGGATTTAGTTCCCCTTTGCTCTTGAGCTTAATTTATCAAATAAATTGATTTAATCATTTGAACATCAAAAAGAGAAACTCAAGGTACTTAACCCATATATACATTAGACATTAGAGTCACATATATATGAAATCATGAATCAACTCAACATATTAGCCCACACTCTCTTTTAGCCGATTATCTAAGCCAAGATAAAAGCATCAATATGCTTGCCTCTAACCGAATACATGCAACACCAATCTACCTCATGTGGTCGAATATGCATGTCTATATTGAGGCCGATTAGTTACTTAATATATTCCACAAATATGGCTACTTGTCTTGACTAAATACCATTTTGTTTCAAGTTCAAAACTCGGCGAATACACATATATATACACTAGTAATCAAATACTAACATTTTCACTTCACCTTAATAGCTAGCTTAGCAAACCTTAGTTTAACATATAATTGTTCATAACACAATTAAAGCATTCTCTCCATTCCATCAATTCAAAACACATACATCACTCAATAATATTCCAAGTCATATTCGGCCTTAGTACACACTTGTTAGCCGATTTTTCTCCATTTAGCAACTAATGCACATATGTGCTCATTTGCTAGACTCTACTTCACCTCACTACCATTTCTCATCCAAATAACATGAACAACATTTACTCATGACATCAAGCATTCTTTAATTCGGCTACCACTAGTATAAGCTCCTTACCTTAATATCAACCTAAGATGATCGAATGCTATTTAACCCAAGTCATCAAGAGTTTTATTATTTAACACCTTAGATATCCATTTCAAAACATTTAACCGGCCTTTGATCAAGACTTTAAACAAAGTCTATGTTTGGCTATCACACACATGGGTGTTATTAGTTTAAAGTTTTAACAAGATTAATTTCTTTCATCAACAATCTTTTTGTTTCTCTATCCATCAAAACTTAAGGGTAAGAAAGAAAAAAAATCAAGTTCTTCTCACACGTACCATAACCGAAAGTTCCATCCAACCCTCTAAATTCAAAATTTTAGTATGGCTAGGTAAGAAAAACATGATGATTAACCCGAACAAACTAAGATTTCAAAAGAAAGATTAACAAAATTTACTAACCTTCTCTTCATTCAAAAGGCCGAATGCCCCCCTCTTTTTCTTCTTCTTGTACGGCTAAGAAGAACAAGGTGATACCCTTTTTTTCTTTCCTTCACCCTTCATCCCTTTATTTTATTACTAACTCATTTATTTTATTCTTTCCAACATGAACGTTAACACACCATGCTTAAAATATGCTATGACCCATAGCATGGCCGGCCACTAGCTCAAATTTTGGGCAATTTGACATGCAAACCCATCATTTCTATAACATGCATTAATAGGCCACTTTACATTTGCCTAGCACATTTCTAAATTTTCTCACATAAGTCCTATTTACTAAAATTCACCTACAATTAACAAAATTCAAATATGAAATTTTCACATGCATATATACATATAATAAGCATCAAATATGACAGCTAATTATTTTTATGACTCGGTTTTGTGGTCCCGAAACCACTTCCCGACTAGGGTCACATTAGGGCTGTCATAACTCTCCCCTACTTAAGAAATTTTCGTCCCCGAAAATATTACCGGCAAATAGGTTTAGGTATCGTTCTTTCATAGAGTTCTCAGTTTCCTAAGTAGCTTCTTCAATTCCGTGTTTGAGCCATAACACCTTTACTAACGGAACCCTTTTGTTTCGTAACTCTTTCACTTCACGAGCTAGGATACGAATCGGTTCTTCTTCATAACTCAAGTCAGATTGAATTTCAACCTCTGATGGACTAATTATGTGCGAAGGATCAGATTTGTAACGTCGAAGCATCGAAACATGAAAAACGTTGTGAATCCTTTCAAGTTCAGGGGGTAAAAGCAACCTATATGCAACTGGACCAACTCGTTCGGAGATTTCATACGGCCCAATAAATCTCGAACTCAGTTTGCCCTTACGGCCAAATCTAAGTATCTTTTTCCAAGGTGAAACCTTAAAAAACACTTTGTCTCCCACCTGATACTCAATATCTCTTCGTTTTCAATCCGCGTACGACTTCTGACGATCGGATGCAGCCGTCAGACTTTCACGAATTATTTTTACTTTCTGCTCAGCATCTTTAATCAAATCAACTCCGAAAATTTTACTTTCACAGAGCTCGGTCCAAAACAATGGTGTACGGCATTTACGACCGTATAAAGCCTCGTAAGGTGCCATCTTAATACTTGATTGGAAACTATTGTTGTAAGCGAATTCAATCAAAGGTAAATACCGTTCCCATGAACCACTAAACTCAAGGATGCAACATCTTAACATATCCTCGAGTATCTGAATTATCCGCTCGGATTGACCATCGGTTTGGGGATGAAAAGCGGTGCTAAAGTGCAACTTGGTACCCAAAGCTTCTTACAATTTCCTCCAAAATCGCAAGGTGAATTTCGGATCTCTATCCGACATAATAGAAATGGGTACCCCGTGTAATCTCACAATCTGAGAAACATACAATTCAGCTAGTTTATCCAGTGAATAATCCGTACGTGTGGGAATAAAATGAGCCGACTTAGTCAGTCTATCAACAACAACCCAAATCGCATCTTTCTTACTTGTCGACAATGGCAACCCAGACACAAAATCCATCGCGACTCGATCCCATTTCCATTCAGGTATCATGATCGGCCGGAGTAAACCTGTAGGCACTTGATGTTCCGCTTTCACTTGTTGGCATATTAAACACTTCGAAACAAAATCAGAAATGTCTCGTCTCATACCATGCCACCAAAACTGACGTCTCAGATCGTTGTACATTTTCGTGCTCCCCGGGTGAATTGACATTCAGCTACTATGAGCTTCGTTCAGAATCATCAAAATAAGTTCTGAATTTCTTGGAACACACAAACGACTTCTGAACCTCAAACAATCGTCGTAATCAATTTGAAACTGACTCCCTATCCGAAACACATTCAGGCCGTTTTGCAACCAATTCATCATTGACTTTCTGAGCTTCACGAATTTGATGAATCAACAATGGACTAGCCTTTAATTCTGCCACTAACACATTGTCGGATAGAACAGACAAGTGTACATGCATCGCTCGTAAAGCAAACAGTGATTTACGACTCAAAGCATCCGCAACCACATTAGCCTTTCCCGGGTGATAGTCAATGACAATCTCATAATCTTTTAACAACTCAAGCCAACGTCTTTGTTGCAGATTCAAGTCTCTTTGAGTCATCAAATATTTGAGACTTTTGTGATCCGAATATACATGGCACTTCTCACCAAATAAGTAATGTCGCCATATTTTCAAAGCGAATACGATGGCAGCCAGTTTGAGATCATGGGTTGGATAATTTTTCTCATGTGGCTTCAGTTGCCTCGACGCATAAGCTACAACTCGACCTTCTTGCATCAATACACAACCCAACCCAAGTAAGGATGCATCACTGTAAATGACGAACTCCTTGCCTGATTCGGGCTGCACTAGTACTGGAGCTTCCGTCAAATGAGTTTTCAATTGATCGAAACTTTTCTGACACTTTTTTGTCCATTCAAACTTAACATCTTTGTGAAGTAGTTTCGTCATTGGTGTGGCTATCATCGAGAAACCTTTTACAAACCGTCGGTAGTAACTAGCAAGTCCCAAAAAGTTTCGAACCTCAGTAATATTTCTCGGAGGCTTCTAGTTAAGTATGGCTGAAATTTTGCTCGGATCAACTCGAATACCCGATGCGAATACCACATGACCCAAGAAGCTCACCTCTCTTAACCAGAACTCACACTTACTGAACTTAGCATATAACTGCTTATCTCGTAAAATCTGCAACACTAATCTCTGATGCTCAGCATGCTTGGTTTCATCTCTTGAGTAGACCAAGATGTCATCAATAAACACAACTACAAACCGATCCAGATACTGTCTGAAGACCCGATTCATCAGATCCATAAATACCGCAGGGGCATTAGTGAGCCCAAACGGCATCACTAAGAACTCGTAGTGACCGTATCTCGTTCTGAAAGCTGTTTTAGGTATATCCAAATCTCGAATTCGCAACTGATAATAACCCGATCTCAAATCTATCTTTGAAAACACTGAGGCTCCCTTTAGTTGATCAAACAAATCGTCAATGCACGGTATCGGATATTTATTCTTTATTGTCACCTTATTCAGCTGACGATAGTCGATGCACAACCTCATGGATCAGTCCTTCTTTTTCACAAACAATATTGGTGCACCCCAAGGTGAGAAACTGGGTCGAGCGAAACCTCTATCTGTCAACTCTTGCAATGAGCTTTCAATTCCTTTAATTCTGTTGGTGCCATACGATACGGAGCTATCGAAATCGGTGTAGTCCCAGGTACAAGCTCAATACCAAACTCTACCTCCCGAACAGGTGGTAAACCCGGTAATTCTTCAGGAAAAACATCCGGGTATTCACAAACCGCTGGCACAGATTCAGGCTTCTTTTCTAACTCTTTGTCATCAAGTACATACGCAAGGTATGCTTCACACCCCTTTCTTACATATTTCTGAGCCAACATCGATGATATTACAGCTGGCAACCTATTCAAGTCAGTAGACTCAACTCGGATTACCTCGTTATTTACACACCTTAAATCGATGGTTTTTCTTTTGCAATTTACAATTGCATCATGTACGGTCAACCAATCCATACCGAGGATAACATAAAATTCGTCAAACGGTAAAAGCATCAAATCGGCCGGAAAACAGGAACCTTGGATTACTAGGGGACATTTCTTGCACACTTTGTCGACAAGCACGTAACGACCCAAAGGATTTGACACCCGAATTACAAACTCAGTAGACTCAACAGGTAGAGTCTTACTGGATGCTAAGGTTTCACATATATAAGAATGAGTAGAACCAGGGTCAATCAAAGCAATCACATTAGTATCAAAGAGAGTAAAAGTACCGGTAATAACATCTGGCGAGGAAGCATCCTCGCGTGCGCGTATAGCGTAAGCTCTAGCAGGAGCACGAGCCTCAGATCTGGTTGTAGCATCTCTAGATCCTCTCTGACCGCCACTAGCATTGCCCGTATTTCTAGATGGTCTACCCCGAGCAGTAGTAGCACCAGGTTTCCCACTCTGATTTATGTTCTGTTCAGACAATCTCGGGCAATCTTTAATAAAGTGGTCAGCTGATCCACACTTGTAACAGGAGCGGTCATGGAATCTACAACTCCCCGAATGCCATTTACCACAATATTGACACTCCGTTCTGTCTCGACGATCATTTCCAACACTGGCGACTGAAGTGACTCGTGCACTCACAGGGGGTCGATCGCGATCTCGTCTAGAAAAACCCGAAGTGTATCTAGACCGGCCTAAGTCATCTCTAAATTTCTTCGATGACTGTTGGAAGGGCTTCCCCGAAGACCTCTTACGAAGTTCCTTTGCTCCCACCTCAGCTTTTCTTTTCTCCATACTGAGCTCCTCGGCTTTGCAAGCTCGCTCGACAAGTACCACAAATTCTCGGATTTCCAAAATGCCAACATACAACTTTATATCATCATTCAGTCCATCCTCGAAACGTTTACACATCACGGATTCTGAAGAAATACATTCTCGAGCGTATCGGCTAAGCCTCACAAACTTTTGTTCATAGTCGGTAACCGACATGGAACCTTGTTTAAGTTCAAGAAATTCCTTCCGTTTTTGATCCATGGATCTCTGACTGATATACTTTTTCCAAAACTCGGTTTGGAAAAACTCCCAAGTTACTTGCTCTCTGGGCACAACAGAAGTCAACGTATTCCACCAATAGTAGGCAGAATCACGTAGCAAGGAGATAGTACACTTTAGGCACTCATCGGGTGTGCAAGATAGCTCATCGAGTACCCGAATAGTGTTGTCCAACCAAAATTCAGCTTGCTCGGCATCATCGCTGTCCGTAGCTTTAAATTCAGTAGCCCCATGTTTTCGGATTCTGTCAACTGGGGGCTTATTTGACCTTATTTGGTCAGTTGGCGGAGGTATTGTAGGTGCGGGGGTGGTATTAGTCGGGAATGGAGGTTGTGGAACAGCCGTATTAGTTCGAATGTATTGGTTGAACCAATCATTCATCACGCTATAAAAAGCTTGTCTAGCTTCATCGTTCGGATTACTAGTCCGCCGATGCTGTCCCTTGCGCGGGAGCAGGCACTACACTCTCAAGATCATCAGCTACCGCTCGGTTGGGATCGGGATCCATTACTATAAATAAACACATTTTCAATTGTCAGAAATCACCACACTATCAAATAATCGCATAATGACATGTATAGCTAGACCCAAACGTATTACGGTAGTCATAGAATCGACTAAACCGTAGCTCTGATACCAATAAAATTATAACACCCCGTACCCGAGACTGTCGCTGGAGTCGAACACGAGGTATTTATGGACTTATTTCATTGTAAAACACAGTTCATTTAAAATTTCCAGACAAGCTGGCTAACTGCGTCACTGTCACCTTAAAAATCATATCTCGAGTTCCAAAACTCGAAAACCAGTTCCGTAAATTTTTTCTGAAACTAGACCCATAAGTCCATATACAAATTGTTTTCTAGAATTTTTGGTCAGGCCAATTAGTACAATTTATTAGTTAAAGTCTCCCCTGTTTCAGGGTTCGACTACTCTGACCTTCATTCATTACGACTTATATATCTCCCTGTACAGGGCTTCAATACTTATGCCATTTGCTTCTAAGGAAACTAGACTCAAAAATAAATCTATACATATATGGCATGACTTCTAATTATCTCTGGTTAATTTATAGAGAATTTCCAAAGTCAGATCAGGGGATCCAGAAATCGCTCTGGCCCTGCTCCATGAAAACTTAAATATCTCTTAAAATACGACTCATATGATCGTTTCGTTTCTTCCATATGAAAGTAGATTCATCAAGGTTCTATTAAATAATTTATTCACTATTTAATTCCATTCCTACTATTTTTAGTGATTTTTCAAATTTACATCACTGCTGCTGTCAGCATCTGCCTTTAAGGTAGACTTTACCTATTTCATAGTTTCCATGATTCAACTAGCCCTTTAGCATATATAGCACAAAATATGATCATGATTAACCATTCCAATGGCCAATCATTGCCAAGCATATCCACACCTCTCATTAACCATATACATACAAAATGATTATAACACTATGCTCAAAATATATAAGCCATTTTCGCATGGCTATCCAAATATATACAACACCAAGGTACTTGACTAACAACAAAAGGGTAGTCCTATACATGCCATTTTCAGAGTTCAACCAAAAGTGTACCAAAAGGACTTTGATAGTGTGGACGACTTCGACTTCGACAATCCCGAGTCCGATAGCTGATGAACCAAAATCTATGAAACAGAGAATCAAAGAAACGGAGTAAGCATTTAATGCTTAGTAAGTTTTGAGCAATGAAATTAGGCACAATTGAAGTATAGCATTCATATGACTAAACGGATAATTTCATATACACACATTCTCAAAATCATACCTACATCACATTACCAACCCTTATACTCATACATAAGAAATCAACTTAACCAAAAGCCGGAAGCTCATTAATCGACTGAGCGAATACTATTTAAAAGGAATCAATTAATCCAATGCATATACGAAACATACCTCATCGTTGGGATTTTACGAGCATATTAATTGAAATTATTACAGCAAGATCGCTCATTCCCAAACCAAGTACCTTCGGGATTTAACCGGATATAGGTACTCGCTCAAATGCCTTTGGGACTTAGCCCAGATATAGTAGCTCGCACCAATGCCTTCGGGACTTAGCCCGGATATAGTAACTCGCACAAATGCCTTCGGGACTTAGCCCGAAATTAGTCACTAGCACAAATGCCTTCGTTATCATCCAAATATTCATGCACATATCAGTAAATCATGACACATCTTTATTTCATTTTCATAACTAGAATTCAAACACAAATCAATTATTAAGCATTCCCATTTTCGGCTCAATAGCCACATACAAACAGCATGATTTGGTTTGCTTCGTGACATGATCTCTATGCACATACGGCTACCTATCATACGTATAGACTAATTAACTCAACATATAATTCAAGTAGAATCATTATATCACCGTATATTTGTTATGATTATACGTCATGACTTAATCAAATCGTAAACTAAGTTTCATTACTCGAAAACTTACCTCGGATGTTGTCGAACGATTTCGATGGCTATTCGATCACTTTTTCCTTCCCTTTATCGGATTTAGTTCCCCTTTGCTCTTGAGCTTAATTTAACAAAAAAATTGATTTAATCGTTTGAACATCAAAAAGAGAAACTCAAGGTACTTAACCCATATATACATTAGACATTAGAGTCACATATATATGAAATCATGAATCAACTCAACATATTAGCCCACACTCTCTTTTAGCCGATTATCTAAGCCAAGATAAAAGCATCAATATGCTTGCCTCTAACCGAAAACATGCAACACCAATCTACCTTATCTGGCTGAATATGCATGTCTATATTGAGGCCGATTAGTTACTTAATATATTCCACAAATATGGCTACTTGTATTGACTAAATACCATTTTGTTTCAAGTTCAAAACTCGGCGAATACACATATATATACACTAGTAATCAAATACTAACATTTGCACTTCACCTTAATAGCTAGCTTAGCAAACCTTAGTTTAACATATAATTGTTCATAACACAATTAAAGCATTCTCTCCATTCCATCAATTCAAAACACATACATCACTCAATAATATTCCAAGTCATATTCGGCCTTAGTACACACTTGTTAGCCGATTTTTCTCCATTTAGCAACTAATGCACATATGTGCTTATTCGCTAGACTCTACTTCACCTCACTACCATTTCTCATCCAAATAACATGAACAACATTTACTCATGACATCAAGTATTCTTTAATTCGGCTACCACTAGTATAAGCTCCTTACCTTAATATCAACCTAAGATGACCGAATGCTATTTAACCTAAGTCATCAAGAGTTTTATTATTTAACACCTTAGATATCCATTTCAAAACACTTAACCGGCCTTTGATCAAGACTTTAAACAAAGTCTATGTTCGGCTATCACACACATGGGTGTTATTAGTTTAAAGTTTTAACAAGATTAATTTCTTTCATCAACAATCTTTTTGTTTCTCTATCCATCAAAACTTAAGGGTAAGAAAGAAAAAAAATCAAGTTCTTCTCACACGTACCATAACCGAAAGTTCCATCCAACCCTCTAAATTCAAAATTTAGTATGGCTAACTAAAAAAAACATGATGATTAACCCGAACAAACTAAGATTTCAAAGGAAAGATTAACAAAATTTACTAACCTTCTCTTCATTCAAAAGGCCGAATGCCCCCCCTCTTTTTCTTCTTCTTGTATGGCTAAGACGAACAAAGTGATACCCTTTTTTTCTTTCCTTCACCCTTCATCCCCTTATTTTATTACTAACTCATTTATTTTATTCTTTCCAACATGAACATTAACACACCATGCTTAAAATATGCTATGACCCATAGTATGGCCGGCCACTAGCTCAAATTTGGGCAATTTGACATGCAAACCCATCATTTCTATAACATGCATTAATAGGCCACTTTACATTTGCCTAGCACATTTCTAAATTTTCTCACATAAGTCCTATTTACTAAAATTCACCTACAATTAACAAAATTCAAATATGAAATTTTCACACATGCATATATACATATAATAAGCATCAAATATGACAGCTAATTATTTTTATGACTCGGTTTTTTGGTCCCGAAACCACTTCCCGACTAGGGTCACATTAGGGCTGTCACAATAACCCCTAATGACATGTCATTTGTATCCTAATCTTTTCCTAAAGTTCAATCGGGATTTCAAATGTAGCTAATTCTTTGTCGAACATTTCCGTAAGATAGTATTCAAAATTAATTCAATAATAAAGCATTTAAAACCCAATTATATTAATGCTTATAAACTTACGAACTTACCTCAGAATTATATATAGAGAAATGAGCGATCAATCCACAATTTTGTTTTTCCCCAGATCTAATTCTATAATTCACTTTTCTTGATCTATATATAATAAAATTTAACTTATTTAATTTTCATTCTATTCAATTTAACCCAAAAATCATATTATGGCAAAAATGCACTTTTACACCTTAAATTTTAAATTTTTTATAATTTAGTCCCTAGCTCATAAAAATGAAATTTCATGAAATTCAATTTCAAACGATTATAGCCAAATATTATTTTGACCCATAGCAGCCCACATTTTTCATTGTTTCAAAGATTTACCATACAATTTATTATATTTCTCAATTTAATCCCTAAATTTGACAATTTTATCAAAAATCACTTAACAAATGTTGTTTATCTAACAACCATTCATTTTCTATCATCAAACATCAAGATACACATATATTCATCAATGGTAAAACCCTAAACCTTTAGCATTTTTGCAAATTAGTCCTTGGGCTAGCTAGATTAAGCTACAACGACTCTAAAAACATAGAAATCATTGAAAATCGAGTCAAAATCACTTACATGCACAAAGGGAACTTGGCCGAACCTTAAACCTCCTCAATGGAGTCTCTAATTTTATTTTCAGTGGAGGAAGCTTGTTTAGAAGAAGATATTTGGTTATTTCTTTATTTTACTAAACTTATTTCTTATTTAACCTTTGTTATTAATCATTAAAATTCATTTAATCATGTACATAAATGTCCACTCATATTTCAAACGGTCTAATTGCCAATTAAAGACCTCCACTTTAAATTTCTATGGCTATTAGACACCTTTATCTATTAGAACCCAACTTTTACACTTTACGTGATTTAGACCTTTTTATTGAATTAAGCACTCAAACGATAAAATTTCTTAACAAAATTTTTGCACTATCATACTATCATGTTGTAGACATTAAAATAATAATAAAATAAATATTTTGACCTCATATTTGTAACACCCCTATCCTATAATGTAACACCCCGAACCCGAGACCGACACCGGAGTCGGACACGAGATGTTAACAAACTTTGAAAAAAAATTTTCCAGACACTGCCCAGTCTGAGTACTAGTCGCTTCAAAATCATATCTTGAGTTTCACAACTCGAAATTCAGTTTTGTGATTTTTCCCTGAAACTAGACTCATGTCCCCACAAATGTATTTTTTCTAGAATTTTTGGTTGGGCCAATTAGTACAGTTTATTAGTCAAAATCTCCCATGTTACAGGGGTCGACTACACTGACCTTTTCCCATTACGACTTGGATATCTCTCTGCACAGAGCTTCAATATTGATGCCGTTTGTTTCTATGGAAACTAGACTCAGAGAGGAATTCATGCATATATGGTATGACCCCTAATTATCTCTGGTCAATTTATAGTGAATTTCCAAAGGCGGAACAGGGAATCCAGAAACTGTTCTGGCCCTGTTCCACAAGAACCCGAATATCTCTTACTGTACTGTTCCTATGATTGTTTTGTTACTTCCATATGAAAGTAGATTCATCAAGGTTCGATTACATAATTTAATCACTATTTAATTCCACTCCTACGAATTCTTGTGATTTTTCCAATCCACACCACTGCTGCTATCAGCTTCTGTTTTCAAAGTAAACCTTACCTAATTTGGGGTTTCATGGACCACTAGGGCCTTGTCAAACATAAGCCCACATATGATCATACTTAGCCATTCCAGTGGCTGATCATTTGCTCAACACTTCCATTCCAACTATAGTTACATCATGAAACCATTTATACATTCATAAACACGAATGGTCTAATGCCATACTCCACTTCTACAAGCCATTTTCGCATGGCTGTACACTTATACATTTCATAAAGTACTCGAAAGACAACAATGGGTAGTCCTATACATGCCATATCAAAATTAAACCAAAATAGTACCCAAAAGAGCCTTTGATAGTGTGGGCGACTTCGACGTCAAGATCCCGAGTCCGATAGCTGGAGAACCAAAAAAATCTATAAAAGAGAGGAGCAATGGAACGAAGTAAGCAATTTATGCTTAGTAAGTTTTGAGCAAGAAATTCCAGCATAAACAAAGAATAACACACATTTAGCTAAATGGAATATTTCATAATACGCAATTTACCGATATCAAACTTGCTTCACAACATTAACAACCCTTATGTACATACACAATAGACTAACTTAGCCGAAGGCCGGTAGCTCGTTTATCAACTGAGCGAACATTTATTTGTAAGGGCTCGATTAAATTCAACACATACGTAACATATCCCCATATTGGGATGTTTTTCGAGTATTCGCTGGAATTTTACAGCAAGCTCATTCATTATCAAATCACGTACCTTCGGGATTTAACCGGATATAGCTCCTCGTTCAAATGCCTTCGGGACATAGCCCGGTTTTAGTAACTCACACAATGCCTTCGGGACATAACCCGGATTTAACAACTCGCACGAATGCCTTCGGGACTTAACCCGAGTTTAATAACTCGCACGAATGCCTTCGGGACTTAACCCGGATTTAGTATCTCGCACAAAAGCCTTCGGATCTTAGTCCGGATATATTCACTTAGCACAAAGCCTTCGGGACTTAGCCCGGACAGCATTCAATTAATCATGCACATCTAACAATAATTCATGGCACATTCATATTTCATTTTCATTTGCGAAACTCAAACACAAGGCACATATCATCCTTGCACATTCGGCTCAATAGCCTCACATAGAGCATGATTTAATCACATCGTAATTTAAGCTCTCTTACTCAAGAACTTACCTCGGGTGTTGTCGAACGATTCCGCTAGCTATTCAACCACTTTTTCCTTCCCTTTATCGGATTTATTTCCCCTTTGCTCTTGAGCTTAATCAAACAAATAAATTGATTTCATCATTTAGGCATCAAAAAGATGAACACAAGGCACTTAGCCCATATTTATACATTTGACATTAAAGTCTCAAACATGCAAAAATCATGCATCAACACAACATATTAGCTAATTTCTTTCCCCTTGGCCGAATATGCATGTCTATTTTTGGGGTCGATTTCAACACTTAATACACACATATACACACTAGTAAAGCATCCTCCCCCTTTTCATCAATTTAACACATGCATTGCTCATTAACATGCAAAGTTACATTCGGCCTTAGCACACATCTTGCTAGCCGATTCTTCTCCATTTAGCAACCAATGCACATATGTGCTCACACAAAAATGCTAAAAAGGAGGTTCAAGAATCATCAAGCCATCATCACATGCATCATTAACAAGCTTCATATTTTGCATGCAATGGCATTAACACAACCTCCACCTAGGCCGAATCTTAACTCATCCTCATGCCTCATCACCACAACATCAAACATCAACCAAGAATGATGCATCCATGGTCAAGTGCCATTTCCATCACATAGCAAGATTTAGACCATGGGCTAGGTAGAACTCAAGCTAACAACTAAAACATGCATGCATCTCATGGAACATCATCAAACATACCTTAGCCTAGCTACATGCATGGCCGAATCTCTTCACCTTTCTTCTTCTTTCCTCCTTAAAATTTTGGCCAAGGATGAACCAAAGGATGAGAAATTTTTTCTTTGTTTTTCTTTCTAATTTAGGCTAAATGAAGGTGAGAAAGGATGAACACAAATTTTTCTCCTTTCTTCTCTTTAGCTCACGGCAATGGGGGGGCAACCACACATTTTTTTTTCTTTTGTTTCCATTTCTTTATTACCCATACTCCTTATTTTATTCTTCCATTAACAAAACATGTTTCATGACATGTTTTGCCCATCATTCCTTGTCATGGCCGGCCACTACTCATTAGGGGGGGAATTTGACATGCAAGTCCCCCCTTTGTCCACATGCACTAATAGGTCCTCACACATTGACCTATCACATTTTAGAATTTTCTCACATAAGTCCTATTGACTAAATTCACATGAAATCAACCAAATTGAAGCTTGAAATTTTCACACATTCATAATTACATATTCTAGACAATAAGTATCACATTCAAACATTTCGGTGACTCGGTTTAGCGGTCCCGAAACCACTTCCCGACTAGGGTCAACTTTGGGCTGTCACAACTCTCCCCCACTTAAGAAATTTTCGTCCCCGAAAATCTTACCGGTAAATAGGTTTGGGTATCGTTCTTTCATCGAGCTCTCGGTCTCCCAAGTAGCTTCCTCGATCCCGTGTTTGAGCCATAACACCTTTACTAGCGGAACTCTTTTGTTTCGCAACTCCTTCACTTCACGAGCTAGGATACGCATCGGTTCTTCTTCATAGCTCATGTCGACTTGAATTTCAACCTCTAATGGGCTAATTATGTGCGATGGATCAGATCGATAGCGTCGAAGCATCGAAACATGAAAGACGTCATGAATCCTTTCAAGCTCCGGGGGCAAAATCAATCTATACGCAACCGGACCAACTCGTTCAGAGATTTCGTACGGCCCAATGAATCTTGGGCTCAACTTGCCCTTACGGCCGAACCTGAGTATCTTTTTCCAAGGTGAAACCTTAAGGAACACTTTGTCTCCCACCTGATACTCGATGTCTTTTCGTTTCAAATCTGCGTACGATTTCTGACGATCCGTGGCTACCTTCAGACTTTCATGGATTACCTTTACTTTCTGTTCAGCATCTCTAATCGAATCAACTCCGAAAATTTTACTTTCACCGAGCTCGGTCCAAAACAATGGTGTACGGCATTTACGACCGTACAAAGCCTCGTAAGGTGCCATCTTAATACTTGATTGAAAACTATTGTTGTAAGCGAATTCAATCAAAGGTAAATACCGTTCCCATGAACTACTGAACTCGAGGATGCAACATCTCAACATATCCTCAAGTATCTGAATTATCCGCTCGGATTGACCATCGGTTTGGGGGTGAAAAGCAGTGCTAAAATGCAGCTTGGTACCCAGAGCTTCTTGCAATTTCTTCCAAAATCGTGAGGTGAATCTCGGATCTCTATCCGACACGATAGAAACAGGTACCCCGTGTAATCTCACAATTTGATAAACGTACAATTCAGCTAGTTTCTCCAATGAAAAATCCGTACGTACGGGGATGAAATGAGCCGACTTAGTCAGTCTATCAACAATAACCCATATCGCATCCTTCTTACTTGCTGACAAGGGTGGTAATCAATGACAAGCTCGTAATCTTTCAACAACTCAAGCCAACGTCTTTGTCGCAGATTCAAGTCTCGTTGAGTCATCAAATATTTGAGACTTTTGTGATCCGAAAATACATGGCACTTCTCACCAAACAGATAATGTCGCCATATTTTTAAAGCAAACACGATGGCAGCTAGTTCGAGATCATGGGTCGGATAATTCCTCTCGTGTGGCTTCAATTGTCTCGACGCATAGGCCACGACTCGACCTTCTTGCATCAATACGCAACCCAACCCAATTAGGGATGCGTCACTATAGATGACAAACTCTTTACCTGCTTCGGGTTGCACCAAAATTGGAGCTTCAGTCAAATGAGTTTTCAGTTGGTCGAAACTTTTCTGACATTTCTCCGTCCACTCGAACTTAACATCCTTTTGAAGTAGCTTCGTCATTGGTGTGGCTATCATCGAGAAACCTTTCACAAATCGTCGGTAATAACCGGCGAGCCCCAAAAAGCTCCGAACTTTAGTAACATTTCTCGGAGGTTTCCAGTCAAGTATGGCTGAAATTTTGTTCGGGTCAACTCGAATACCGGACGCGGATACCACATGACCCAAGAAGCTAACCTCTCTTAACCAAAACTCACACTTACTGAACTTAGCATATAACTGCTTATCCCGCAAAATTTGCAGCACTAGCCTCAGATGCTCAGCATGTTCGGTCTCGTCTCTTGAATAGACCAAAATGTCATCAATGAACACCACTACGAACCGATCCAAATACGGTCTGAAGATCCGATTCATCAAATCCATAAATACTGCAGGGGCATTAGTGAGCCCAAACGGCATCACTAAGAATTCTTAGTGACCATATCTCGTTCTGAAGGCAGTTTTGGGAATATCTGAATCTCGGATTCGCAATTGATAATAGCCCGATCTCAAATCTATTTTTGAGAACACTGAGGCTCCTTTCAGTTGGTCGAACAAATCATCGATGCGCGGCAACGGATATTTGTTCTTTATCGTCACTTTATTCAGCTGACGATAGTCAATGCACAACCTCATGGTTCCGTCCTTCTTTTTCACGAACAATACTGGTGCACCCCAAGGTGAGAAACTTGGTCGAGCGAAACCTCTATCCGTCAATTCTTGCAACTGAGCTTTCAACTCCTTTAACTCGGTTGGTGCCATACGATACGGAGCTATCGAAATCGGCGTAGTCCCAGGTACAAGCTCAATACCAAACTCTACCTCCCGAACAGGTGGTAAACCCGGTAATTCTTCCGGAAAAACATCCGGGTATTCACAAACCACCGGCACAGATTCGGGTTTCTTTTCTAATTCTTTGTCACCAAGTACATACGCAAGGTATGCTTCGCACCCTTTTCGTACATATTTCTGTGCCAACATTGCTGATATTACAGCTGGCATCCCCTCCAAGTCCGCAGACTCAATTCGGACTACTTCATTATTTGCGCACCTCAAATCAATAGTCTTGCTCTTGCAATTCACAATCGCATCATGCGCGGTCAACCAATCCAACCCAAGGATAACATCAAATTCATCAAACGGCAAAAGCATCAAGTCCACCGGAAAACAGGAACCTCGAATTTCCAGGGGACATTTCTTACACACTTTGTCGACAAGCACGTAACGACCCAAGGGATTTGACACCCGAATTACGAACTCAGTAGACTCAATAGGTAAAGTCTTACTGGATGCTAAGGTTTCACATATGTAGGAATGAGTAGAACCGGGGTCAATCAAAGCAATTACATTAGTATCAAAGAGAGTGAATGTACCGGTAATAACATCAGGCGAAGAAGCATCCTCGCGGGCACGTATAGCATAAGCTCTAGCAGGCGCACGGGCTTCGGATCTGGTTATATCATCTCTAGATCCTCTCTGACCACCACTAGCATTGCCCATATTTCCAGATGGTCTACCTCGAGCAGTGGTAGCACCCGGTCTCCCACTCTGATTTGCATTTTGTCCCGACAACCTCGGGCAATCTTTAATGAACTGGTCAACTGTTCCGCATTTGTAACAGGAGCGGTCAGGAAATCTACAACTCCCCGAATGCCATTTACCGCAATATCGGCATTTCGTCCTGTCTCGACATTCATTCCCAACACTGGCGACCGAAGTGCCTCGTGTACCCACAGGGGGTCGATCACGATCTCGTCCAAAAAGGCCCGAGTGCCTCTAAACTGGCCCGCATCATCTCGAAATCTCTTCGATGTCTGTTGAAGAGACCTCCCCGAGGATCTTTTACGAAACTCTCCAGTTCCCTCATCAACTCTTTGCTTTTCTTTTCTAAGCTCTTCGGCTTTACAAGCTCGTTCAACAAGTACCACGAACTCTCGTATTTCAAGAATGCCAACGAACATTTTTATATCTTCATTCAGCCCATCCTCAAAGCGTTTACACATAATAGCTTCGGACGAAACACATTCCCGAGCGTATTTGCTAAGTCTAACAAATTTTCGCTCGTAATCAGTAACCGACATGGAGCCTTGCTTAAGCTCAAGAAATTCCTTCCGTTTTTGATCAACAAATCTCTGACTGATATACTTTTTCCAAAACTCAGTTTGGAAAAACTCCCAAGTTACTTGCTCTCGGGGCACAATAGAAGTCAGAGTACTCCACCAATAGTAGGCAGAATCACGTAGCAAGGAGATAGCACACTTTAGGCATTCATCGGGTGTACAAGATAGCTCATCGAGTACCCGGATAGTGTTGTCCAGCCAAAATTCAGCTTGCTCGGCATCATCGCTATCCATAGCCTTAAATTCAGTAGCCCCATGTTTTCGGATTCTGTCAACTGGGGGCTTATTTGACCTTATTTGGTCCGTTACCGGTGGTATTGTAGGTGCGGGGGTAGTATTTGTCGGGAATGGAGGTTGTGGAACAGCCATATTAGTTCGAATGTATTGGTTAAACCAATCATTCATCACGCTATAGAATGCTTGTCTAGCTTCATCATTCGGATTACTAGCATTAGGTTGAGAGTCTGCCGGCACTGTCCCTTGTGCGGGAGCAGGCGCTACACTCTCAAGATCATCAGCTACCTCTCGGTCACGATCGGGATCCATTACTATAAATAAACACATTTACAATTGTCAGAAATCACCACACTATCAAGTAATCACATGAAATGGCATGTATAGCTAGACCCAAAACATTACGGTAGTCCTAGAATCGACTAAACCGTAGCTCTGATACCAATAAAATGTAACACCCCGAACCCGAGACCGACACCGGAGTCGGACACGAGATGTTAACAAACTTTGAAAAAAATTTTCCAGACACTGCCCAGTCTGAGTACTAGTCGCTTCAAAAATCATATCTTGAGTTTCACAACTTGAAATTCAGTTTTGTGATTTTTCCCTGAAACTACACTCATATCCCCACCTATGTATTTTTTTCTAGAATTTTTGGTCGGGCCAATTAGTACAGTTTATTAGTCAAAGTCTCCCATGTTACAGGGGTCGACTACACTGACCTTTTCCCATTACGACTTGGATATCTCTCTGCACAGAGCTTCAATACTGATGCCGTTTGTTTCTATGGAAACTAGACTCAGAGAGGAATCCATACATATATGGTATGATCCCTAATTATCTCTGGTCAATTTATAGTGAATTTCCAAAGGCGGAACAGGGAATCCAGAAACTGTTCTGGCCCTGTTCCACAAGAACCCGAATATCTCTTACTGTACTGTTCCTATGATTGTTTCGTTACTTCCATATGAAAGTAGATTCATCAAGGTTCGATTACATAATTTAATAACTATTTAATTCCACTCCTACGAATTCTTGTGATTTTTCCAATCCACACCACTGCTGCTATCAGCTTCTATTTTCAAAGTAAACCTTACCTAATTTGGGGTTTCATGGACCACTAGGGCCTTGTCAAACATAAGCCCACATATGATCATACTTAGCCATTCCAGTGGCTGATCATTTGCTCAACACTTCCATTCCAACTATAGTTACATCATGAAACCATTTATACATTCATAAACACGAATGGTCTAATGCCATACTCCACTTCTACAAGCCATTTTCGCATGGCTGTACACTTATACATTTCATAAAGTACTCGAAAGACAACAATGGGTAGTCCTATACATGCCATATCAAAATTCAACCAAAATAGTACCCAAAAGAGCCTTTGAAAGTGTGGGCGACTTCGACGTCAAGATCCCGAGTCCGATAGCTGGAGAACCAAAAAAATCTATAAAACAGAGGAGCAATGGAACGAAGTAAGCAATTTATGCTTAGTAAGTTTTGAGCAAGAAATTCCAGCATAAACAAAGAATAACACACATTTAGCTAAATGGAATATTTCATAATACGCAATTTACCGATATCAAACTTGCTTCACAACATTAACAACCCTTATGTACATACACAATAGACTAACTTAGCCGAAGGCCGGTAGCTCGTTTATCAACTGAGCGAACATTTATTTGTAAGGGCTCGATTAAATTCAACACATACGTAACATATCCCCATATTGGGATGTTTTTCGAGTATTCGCTGGAATTTTACAGCAAGCTCATTCATTATCAAATCACGTACCTTCGGGATTTAACCGGATATAGCTCCTCGTTCAAATGCCTTCGGGACATAGCCCGGTTTTAGTAACTCACACAATGCCTTCGGGACTTAACCCGGATTTAACAACTCGCACGAATGCCTTCGGGACTTAACCCGGATTTAATAACTCGCACGAATGCCTTCGGGACTTAACCCGGATTTAGTATCTCGCACAAAAGCCTTCGGATCTTAGTCCGGATATATTCACTTAGCACAAAGCCTTCGGGACTTAGCCCGGACAGCATTCAATTAATCATGCACATCTAACAATAATTCATGGCACATTCATATTTCATTTTCATTTGCGAAACTCAAACACAAGGCACATATCATCCTTGCACATTCGGCTCAATAGCCTCACATAGAGCATGATTTAATCACATCGTAATTTAAGCTCTCTTACTCAAGAACTTACCTCGGGTGTTGTCGAACGATTCCGCTAGCTATTCAACCACTATTTCCTTCCCTTTATCGGATTTATTTCCCCTTTGCTCTTGAGCTTAATCAAACAAATAAATTGATTTCATCATTTAGGCATCAAAAAGATGAACACAAGGCACTTAGCCCATATTTATACATTTGACATTAAAGTCTCAAACATGCAAAAATCATGCATCAACACAACATATTAGCTAATTTCTTTTCCCTTGGCCGAATATGCATGCCTATTTTTGGGGTCGATTTCAACACTTAATACACACATATACACACTAGTAAAGCATCCTCCCCCTTTTCATCAATTTAACACATGCATTGCTCATTAACATGCAAAGTTACATTCGGCCTTAGCACACATCTTGCTAGCCGATTCTTCTCCATTTAGCAACCAATGCACATATGTGCTCACACAAAAATGCTAAAAAGGAGGTTCAAGAATCATCAAGCCATCATCACATGCATCATTAACAAGCTTCATATTTTGCATGCAATGGCATTAACACAACCTCCACCTAGGCCGAATCTTAACTCATCCTCATGCCTCATCACCACAACATCAAACATCAACCAAGAATGATGCATCCATGGTCAAGTGCCATTTCCATCACATAGCAAGATTTAGACCATGGCTAGGTAGAACTCAAGCTAACAACTAAAACATGCATGCATCTCATGGAACATCATCAAACATACCTTAGCCTAGCTACATGCATGGCCGAATCTCTTCACCTTTCTTCTTCTTTCCTCCTTAAAATTTTTGGCCAAGGATGAACCAAAGGATGAGAAATTTTTTTCTTTGTTTTTCTTTCTAATTTAGGCTAAATGAAGGTGAGAAAGGATGAACACAAATTTTTCTCCTTTCTTCTCTTTAGCTCACGGCAATGGGGGGGCAACCACACATTTTTTTTCTTTTGTTTCCATTTCTTTATTACCCATAGTCCTTATTTTATTCTTCCATTAACAAAACATGTTTCATGACATGTTTTGCCCATCATTCCTTGTCATGGCCGGCCACTACTCATTAGGGGGGGAATTTGACATGCAAGTCCCCCTTTGTCCACATGCACTAATAGGTCCTCACACATTGACCTATCACATTTTAGAATTTTCTCACATAAGTCCTATTGACTAAATTCACATGAAATCAACCAAATTGAAGCTTGAAATTTTCACACATTCATAATTACATATTCTAGACAATAAGTATCACATTCAAACATTTCGGTGACTCGGTTTAGCGGTCCCGAAACCACTTCCCGACTAGGGTCAACTTTGGGCTGTCACATATAATCATCCCCGGAATAGGTAAGGGGCATTACCAGACAGATAGAACATTACAGATCAATACCGAATCACATATATCAAATAATATTAATGCATAATCAAATCAACAATTTATCCCTTATGGAGGTCCCCAAGACTTAAGACATAATTTTAGATAAGGTCGGGACTAAATCGAACACAATCAGAATTTTCAAAACTTAGAAAAAAAATTCAATTCTGTTGAGGTCACACACCCGTGTGACCAGGTCGTGTGCCTTACACGGGCACCAGACATATCCATTTAATCCAGCCGTGCCATAACAGAGTATATATACTGACTTTTACACACGGCCAACAGACATGGACGTGTGCCATGGCCGTGTGATACTTAGCTAGCTACTAACTTAAGCCCACAGCCATATGACATGCCCATGTGTCTTAACCGTATGGTCTTAAGAGGTTACTACTTTGCATACACAGCTACAAGGCAAGCCTGTGTTCACTAACTGTGTGGCACAATGCAGGCTTGGTTTAAGCCAACTTGCCACCCCTTTTTGGGTCATTCCTACAAGCAATATTAAACAACATTTATACTAAATTTTTCAGCCAATTCTATGCTCAAAACATGCTTAAACTTACCATTTCCTCAACTTGGCATATTTCAAAATGACCACCACATACAAGGCCATATAACCATTATAAGCATACACAATTGGGCATCACAAACCATTTACCAAAACTAAGCATAAACATACCATTTGCTAGCCAACTCTCATGACATAACCTATATACATATCACAGCTTAAACACATACAAATTCTAGCCTATACATGGCATACTTCAAAAAATTTACACTTTCAAAAGTACCAATATAAGTTCGATAGTATGGTGACAATCCTCGACTATCCCCGAGCCTTCATTAGCTACGATAATTTTCAAACAGACAGAAATCACACCGAGTAAGCTACAAAGAGCTTAGTAAGCCAAATACGATAGGTTTAACTATTAAATCATATAAAGTACAAATCAATAGCAAGAATTCATAACCATTTCACAGAATAGCTCATGAGCCTAATTGTGCTCATTTGATTGTCTACATGTCATCTTTCATTTCCATGATTTCATACATACTTCACATTCATTATTTCACAGAAACAGAGTCTTTCATATTCAGAAATTTAGTACGATACAAACGTACCTGTATAGATTATACATTTCATATATTCATTCCCATATGTCGTACTCCATCATCAGATAGTTCAGAAACGATATAGATACTAATAAACAGGTACAATGCCGACGTCCCAGACGTGGTCTTACATGTCATTCAGTATCGATGCCTCTGTCCCAGATAGGGTCTTACACGAATTTAGATACGATGCCGATGTCCCAGACATGGTCTTACACGTAAATCTCAAATCAAGGCCTGTGTCCCAGAGACGGTCTTACACAATATCTCCAATCGATGACAACGTTCCTTTAGAAACATACAGAGCTTTTTAGATACTAGCATATTATCAAAATTTGCTCGAAATTCATTCATCAGGCTCTCACAGCCGTCCAATACAGATTTTAATTAGCATATACAACATTCAATCAATTTAACACGTAATTGTATTTTGACTTACCTCGTACGAATTTAGGATGGAACAAGTCAACTATTTAACTATTTTGGACTTCCCTCGATCTAAGTCTGATTTCCTTTGTTCTTGATCTAATACAATTCAAATTCAACCATTCAATCATTCATTTCATTCAAAATAATCCATGAACACATATTTAGGGCACTTTGCATTTTAGCCCTTACATTTTCACACTTTGACAATTTAGTCATTTTTCACAAAATCACAAATATAAAAAATTCACCAAGACTATAGCTTGGTTGAATATACATAGCTTCCATACAAGCCCAAATAACATATTTAATTCATAATTTAGTCCTTCAAAGCCTCAATTTTACAAATTAGCCCAAATAGCTCTATTCCATCAAAAATTCTAGAGCAAAGCATGTTAATCTCACATATATCTTTCATAATCCATATAAAAACATTACGAAGCTCATATAATCATCAATGGAACATTTCATAATCTTCAACAAAAAATGAAATTCAGACATGGGTTTTGAAGAACACAAAGCAACGATCACAGAAGCGTAGAAATTATAAAAAACGGAGCAAAACACATACCCGAATCAAGCTTCCAAAGTGCTGAAATTTCAAAAACTCAAAACCCCTTCTTTCTTTCTTAAGTTTCGGCTGAAGAAGATGATAATAAGGCCACCTTTTGTTTTGTTTTTATTTATTTAAGCTTTAATTTACAAATTACAAAAATAACCTTTATTATAAAACATTAAATTCACCTAACACATGGCCAATATTGTCCATTTACTTTATCAATGGTATAATTATCATGCAAGGACCCTTATTTTAAAAGCCAAGGCCAAATAACCACATTAATAATTAGCATGCAATTTTTTCATTTTACACGATTAAGTCAATTTTTGTAAAATCGAGCACAGAAACAGATAAATTAAATCACAGAAACTTCGCAGATAAAAATTCACATATCACAGGCACAGAAAATAATATTAAAATATTTTTTAACTCGGATATGTGGTCCTTAAACCACTATTCCGACTAGGGTCAAATTCGGATTGTTACAATTCTCCCCCTTAGGGATTTTCGTCCCCAAAAATCTTACCGTTAAACTGATTCGAATATTGTTATCTCATAGCATCTTCAGAGTCCCACGTGGCCTCTTCAACACCGTGTTGATGCCACATTACCTTAACTAATGGAATTTTGTTATTTTGCAACTCTTTAACCTCGCGAGCTAAAATACGGATTGGCTTTTCTTCGTAAGTTATATCAGGCTGAATTTCAACCTCAGCCAGTGAAATTACATGTGCAGGATCAGATCTGTATTGTAACATCTCTCACCTGTATCCGACGCCGGGATAGGGCTCAAGGCGTTACCGGGATTTCATGTTCATAAACATATTAAATCAAGTCACTAAGTTGTGCTCTAATTTAAAACTTTTAAAATAAGTATGTTGTAACACCCCGAACCCGAGACCGACACCGGAGTCGGACACGAGATGTTAACAAACTTTGAAAAATTTTTTCCAGACACTGCCCAGTCTGAGTACTAGTCGCTTCAAAAATCATATCTTGAGTTTCACAACTCGAAAATCAGTTTTGTGATTTTTCCCTGAAACTAGACTCATGTCCCCACCTATGTATTTTTTTCTAGAATTTTTGGTCGGGCCAATTAGTACAGTTTATTAGTCAAATTCTCCCATGTTACAGGGGTCGAATACACTGACCTTTTCCCATTACGACTTGGATATCTCTCTGCACAGAGCTTCAATACTGATGCCGTTTGTTTCTATGGAAACTAGACTCAGAGAGGAATCCATACATATATGGTATGACCCCAATTATCTCTGGTCAATTTATAGTGAATTTCCAAATTCGGAACAGAGAATCCAGAAACTGTTCTGGCCCTGTTCCACAAGAACCCAAATATCTCTTACTGTACTGTTCCTATGATTGTTTCGTTACTTCCATATGAAAGTAGATTCATCAAGGTTCGATTACATAATTTATTCACTATTTAATTCCACTCCTACGAATTCTTGTGATTTTTCCAATCCACACCACTGCTGCTATCAGCTTCTGTTTTCAAAGTAAACCTTACCTAATTTGGGGTTTCATGGACCAACTAGGGCCTTGTCATACATAAGCCCACATATGATCATACTTAGCCATTCTAGTGGCTGGTCATTTGCTCAACACTTCCATTCCAACTATAGTTACATCATGAAACCATCTATACATTCATAAATACGCATGGTCTAATGCCATACTCCACTTCTACAAGCCATTTTCGCATGGCTGTACACTTATACATTTCATAAAGTACTCGAAAGACAACGATGGGTAGTCCTATACATGCCATATCAAAATTCAACCAAAATAGTACCCAAAAGAGCCTTTGATAGTGTGGGCGACTTCAACTTCAAGATCCCGAGTCCGATAGCTGGAGAACCAAAAATCTATAAAACAGAGGAGCAATGTAACGAGTAAGCAATTTATGCTTAGTAAGTTTGAGCAAGGAATTCCAGCATGCACAAATAATAGCACACATTTAGCTAAACGGAATATTTCATAATACGCAATTTACCGATATCAAACTTGCTTCACAACATTAACAACCCTTATGTACATACACAATAAACTAACTTGGCCGAAGGCCGGTAGCTCGTTTATCAACTGAGCGAACATTTATTTGTAAGGGCTCGATTAATATTTCACACATACGTAACATATCCCCATATTGGGATGTTTTTCGAGTATTCGCTGGAATTTTACAGCAAGCTCATTCATTACCAAATCACGTACCTTCGGGATTTAACCGGATATAGCTCCTCGTTCAAATGCCTTCGGGACATAGCCCGGTTTTAGTAACTCACACAATGCCTTCGGGACTTAACCCGGATTTAACAACTCGCACGAATGCCTTCGGGACTTAACCCGGATTTAACAACTCGCACGAATGCCTTCGGGACTTAACCCGGATTTAACAACTCGCACGAATGCCTTCGGGACTTAACCCGGATTTAGTATCTCGCACAAAGGCCTTCGGATCTTAGTCCGGATATATTCACTTAGCACAAAGCCTTCGGGACTTAGCCCGGACAGCATTCAATTAATCATGCACATCTAACAATAATTCATGGCACATTCATATTTCATTTTCGTTTACGAAACTCAAACACAAGGCACATATTGTCCTTGTACATTCGGCTCAATAGCCACACATAGAGCATGATTTAATCACATCGAAATTTAAGCTCTCTTACTCAAGAACTTACCTCGGGTGTTGTCGAACGATCCCGCTAACTATTCGACCACTTTTTCCTTCCCTTTATCGGATTTATTTCCCCTTTGCTCTTGAGCTTAATCAAACAAATAAATTGATTTCATCATTTAGGCATCAAAAGATGAACACAAGGCACTTAGCCCATATTCATACATTAGACATTAAAGTCTCATACATGCAAAAATCATGCATCAACACAACATATTAGCTAATTTCTTTCCCCTTGGCCGAATATGCATGTCCATTTTTGGGGTCGATTTCAACACTTAATACACACATATACACACTAGTAAAGCATCCTCCCCCTTTTCATCGATTTAACACATGCATTGCTCATCAACATGCAAAGTTACATTCGGCCTTAGCACACATCTTGCTAGCCGATTCTTCTCCCTTTAGCAACCAATGCACATATGTGCTCACACAAAAATGCTAAAAAGAGGTTCAAGAATCATCAAGCCATCATCACATGCATCATTAACAAGCTTCATATTTTGCATGCAATGGCATTAACACAACCTCCACCTAGGCCGAATCTTAACTCATCCTCATGCCTCATCACCACAACATCAAACACCAACCAAGAATGATGCATCCATGGTCAAGTGCCATTTCCATCACATAGCAAGATTTAGACCATGGGCTAGGTAGAACTCAAGCTAACAACTAAAACATGCATGCATCTCATGGAACATCATTAAACATACCTTGGCCTAGCTACATGCATGGCCGAATCTCTTCACCTTTCTTCTTCTTTCCTCCTTAAAATTTTTGGCCAAGGATGAACCAAAGGATGAGAAATTTTTTTCTTTGTTTTTCTTTCTAATTTAGGCTAAAATGGAGGTGAGAAAGGATGAACACAAACTTTTCTCCTTTCTTCTCTTGAGCTCACGGCATTGGGGGGGACAAACACTACACACACATTTTTTTTTCTTTTGTTTTCCATTTCTTTATTACCCATACTTCTTATTTTATTCTTCCACTAACAAAACATGTTTCATGACATGTTTTGCCCATCATTCTTTGTCATGGCCGGCCACTACTCATTAGGGGGGAAATTTGACATGCAAGTCCCCCCCTTTGTCCACATGCACTAATAGGTCCTCACACATTGACCTATCACATTTTTGAATTTTCTCACATAAGTCCTATTGACTAAATTCACATGAAATCAACCAAATTGAAGCTTGAAATTTTCACACATTCATAATTACATATTCTAGACAATAAGTATCACATTCAAACATTTCAGTGACTCGGTTTAGCGGTCTCGAAACCACTTCCCGACTAGGGTCAACTTTGGGCTGTCACAACTCTCCCCCACTTAAGAAATTTTCGTCCCCGAAAATCTTACCGGTAAATAGGTTTGGGTATCGTTCTTTCATCGAGCTCTCGGTCTCCCAAGTAGCTTCCTCGATCCCGTGTTTGAGCCATAACACCTTTACTAGCGGAACTCTTTTGTTTCGCAACTCCTTCACTTCACGAGCTAGGATACGCATCGGTTCTTCTTCATAGCTCATGTCGACTTGAATTTCAACCTCTGATGGGCTAATTATATGCGATGGATCAGATCGATAGCGTCGAAGCATCGAAACATGAAAGACATCATGAATCTTTTCAAGCTCCGGGGGCAAAATCAATCTATACGCAACCGGACCAACTCGTTCGGAGATTTCGTACGGCCCAATGAATCTTGGGCTCAACTTGCCCTTACGGCCGAACCTGAGTATCTTTTTCCAAGGTGAAACCTTAAGGAACACTTTGTCTCCCACCTGATACTCGATGTCTTTTCGTTTCAAATCTGCGTACGACTTCTGACGATCCGTGGCTACCTTCAGACTTTCACGGATTACCTTTACTTTCTGCTCAGCATCTTTAATCAAATCAACTCCGAAAATTTTACTTTCACCGAGCTCGGTCCAAAACAATGGTGTACGGCATTTACGACCGTACAAAGCCTCGTAAGGTGCCATCTTAATACTTGATTGAAAACTATTGTTGTAAGCGAATTCAATCAAAGGTAAATACCGTTCCCATGAACTACTGAACTCGAGGATGCAACATCTCAACATATCCTCAAGTATCTGAATTATCCGCTCGGATTGACCATCGGTTTGGGGGTGAAAAGCAGTGCTAAAATGCAACTTGGTACCCAGAGCTTCTTGCAATTTCTTCCAAAATCGTGAGGTGAATCTCGGATCTCTATCCGACACGATAGAAACAGGTACCCCGTGTAATCTCACAATTTGATAAACGTACAATTTAGCTAGTTTATCCAATGAAAAATCCGTACGTACGGGGATGAAATGAGCCGACTTAGTCAGTCTATCAACAATAACCCATATCGCATCCTTCTTACTTGCTGACAAAGGCAGTCCGGACACAAAGTCCATTGTGACTCGATCCCATTTCCACTCGGGTATCATGATCGGCTGGAGTAATCCTGAAGACACTTGATGTTCCGCGTTCACTTGTTGACATATTAAACATCTCGAAACAAAGTCAGAGATGTCCCGTTTCATACCATGCCACCAAAATTGACGTTTCAAATCGTTGTACATTTTCGTACTCCCCGGGTGAATTGACATTCGGCTACAATGGGCTTCGTTCAGAATCATCGAAATGAGTTCCGAATTCCTTGGAACACACAAATGATTTCTGAACCTCAAACAATCATCATCATCAATTTGAAACTCTGATTCCTTGTTCGGAAAACACTTAGACCGTTTTGCAACCAATTCATCATCGACTTTCTGAGCTTCACGAATTTGGTGAGTCAATAATGGTTTAGCTTTTAATTCAGCTACTAACACACTGTCTGGTAAAACAGACAAATGCACGTTCATCGCTCGTAAAGCAAACAATGACTTCCGGCTTAAGGCGTCCGCAACCACGTTAGCCTTTCCCGGGTGGTAATCAATGACAAGCTCGTAATCTTTCAACAACTCAAGCCAACGTCTTTGTCGCAGATTCAAGTCTAGTTGAGTCATCAAATATTTGAGACTTTTGTGATCCGAAAATACATGGCACTTCTCACCAAACAGATAATGTCGCCATATTTTTAAAGCAAACACGATGGCAGCTAGTTCGAGATCATGGGTCGGATAATTCCTCTCGTGTGGCTTCAATTGTCTCGACGCATAGGCCACGACTCGACCTTCTTGCATCAATACGCAACCCAACCCAAGTAGGGATGCGTCACTATAGATGACAAACTCTTTACCTGATTCGGGTTGCACCAAAATTGGAGCTTCAGTCAAACGAGTTTTCAGTTGGTCGAAACTTTTCTGACATTTCTCCGTCCACTCGAACTTAACATCCTTTTGAAGTAGCTTCGTCATTGGTGTGGCTATCATCGAGAAACCTTTCACAAATCGTCGGTAATAACCGGCGAGCCCCAAAAAGCTCCGAACTTCAGTAACATTTCTCGGAGGTTTCCAGTCCGTATGGCTGAAATTTTGTTCGGGTCAATTCGAATACCCGACGCGGATACCACATGACCCAAGAAGCTAACCTCTCTTAACCAGAGCTCACACTTACTGAACTTAGCATATAACTGCTTATCCCGCAAAATTTGCAGCACTAGCCTCAGATGCTCAGCATGTTCGGTCTCATCTCTTGAATAGACCAAAATGTCATCAATGAACACAACTACGAACTGATCCGAATACGGTCTGAAGATCCGATTCATCAAATCCATAAATACCGCAGGGCATTAGTGAGCCCAAACGGCATCACTGAGAATTCGTAGTGACCATATCTCGTTCTGAAGGCAGTTTTGGGAATATCTGGATCTCGAATTCGCAACTGATAATAGCCCGATCTCAAATCTATTTTTGAGAACACTGAGGCTCCCTTCAGTTGGTCGAACAAATCATCGATGCGCGGCAACGGATATTTGTTCTTTATCGTCACTTTATTCAGCTGACGATAGTCAATGCACAACCTCATGGTTCCGTCCTTCTTTTTCACGAACAATACTGGTGCACCCCAAGGTGAGAAACTTGGTCGAGCGAAACCTCTCTCCGTCAGTTCTTGCAACTGAGCTTTCAACTCCTTTAACTCGGTTGGTGCCATACGATACGGAGCTATCGAAATCGGCGTAGTCCCAGGTACAAGCTCAATACCAAACTCTACCTCCCGAACATGTGGTAAACCCGGTAATTCTTCCGGAAAACATCCGGGTATTCACAAACCACCGGTACAGATTCGGGTTTCTTTTCTAATTCTTTGTCATCAAGCACATATGCAAGGTATGCTTCGCACCCTTTTCTTACATATTTCTGTGCCAACATTGCTGATATTACAGCTGGCATCCCCTCCAAGTCCGCAGACTCAATTCGGACTACTTCGTTATTTGCGCACCTCAAATCAATAGTCTTGCTCTTGCAATTCACAATCGCATCATGCGCGGTCAACCAATCGAACCCAAGGATAACATCAAATTCATCAAACGGCAAAAGCATCAAGTCCGCTGGAAAACAGGAACCTCGAATTTTCCAGGGGACATTTCTTACACACTTTGTCGACAAGCACGTAACGACCCAAGGGATTTGACACCCGAATTACAAACTCAGTAGACTCAATAGGTAAAGTCTTACTGGATGCTAAGGTTTCACATATGTAAGAATGGGTAGAACCGGGGTCAATCAAAGCAATTACATTAGTATCAAAGAGGGTGAATGTACCGGTAATAACATCAGGCGAAGAAGCATCCTCGCGGCACGTATAGCATAAGCTCTAGCAGGCGCACGGGCTTCGGATCTGGTTATATCATCTCTAGATCCTCTCTGACCACCACCAGCATTGCCCATATTTCTAGATGGTCTACCTCGAGCAGTGGTAGCACCCGGTCTCCCACTCTGATTTGCATTCTGTCCCGAAACCTCGGGCAATCTTTAATGAAGTGGTCCACTGATCCGCATTTGTAACAGGAGCGGTCAGGAAATCTACAACTCCCCGAATGCCATTTACCGCAATATCGGCATTTCGTCCTGTCTCGACGTTCATTCCCAACACTGGCGACCGAAGTGCCTCGTGTACCCACAGGGGGTCGATCACGATCTCGTCCAAAAAGGCCCGAAGTGCCTCTAAACTGGCCCGCATCATCTCGAAATCTCTTCGATGTCTGTTGAAGAGACCTTCCCGAGGATCTTTTACGAAACTCTCCAGTTCCCTCATCAACTCTTTGCTTTTCTTTTCTAAGCTCTTCGGCTTTACAAGCTCGTTCAACAAGTACCACGAACTCTCGTATTTCAAGAACGCCAACGAACATTTTTATATCTTCATTCAGCCCATCCTCGAAGCGTTTACACATAATAGCTTCGGACGAAACACATTCCCGAGCGTATTTGCTAAGTCTAACAAATTTTCGCTCGTAATCAGTAACCGACATGGAGCCTTGCTTAAGCTCAAGAATTCCTTCCGTTTTTTATCAACAAATCTCTGACTGATATACTTTTTTCCGAAACTCATTTGGAAAAACTCCCAAGTTACTTGCTCTCGGGCACAATAGAAGTCAGAGTACTCCACCAATAGTAGGCAGAATCACGTAGCAAGGAGATAGCACACTTTAGACATTCATCGGGTGTACAAGATAGCTCATCGAGTACCCGATAGTGTTGTCCAGCCAAAATTCAGCTTGCTCGGCATCATCGCTATCCATAGCCTTAAATTCAGTAGCCCCATGTTTTCGGATTCTGTCAACTGGGGCTTATTTGACCTTATTTGGTCAGTTACCGGTGGTATTGTAGGTGCGGGGGTAGTATTTGTCGGGAATGGAGGTTGTGGAACAGCCATATTAGTTCGAATGTATTGGTTGAACCAATCATTCATCACGCTATAGAATGCTTGTCTAGCTTCATCATTCGGATTACTAGCATTAGGTTGAGAGTCTACCGGCACTGCCCTTGCGCGGGAGCAGGCCCTACACTCTCAAGATCATTAGCTACCTCTCGGTCACGATCGGGATCCATTACTATAAACACATTTACAATTGTCAGAAGTCACCACACTATCAAGTAATCACATAAAATGGCATGTATAGCTAGACCCAACACATTACGGTAGTCCTAGAATCGACTAAACCGTAGCTCTGATACCAATAAAATGTAACACCCCGAACCCGAGACCGACACCGGAGTCGGACACGAGATGTTAACAAACTTTGAAAAATTTTTCCAGACACTGCCCAGTCTGAGTACTAGTCGCTTCAAAAATCATATCTTGAGTTTCAAACTCGAAAATCAGTTTTGTGATTTTTCCCTGAAACTAAACTCATGTCCCCACCTATGTATTTTTTCTAGAATTTTTGGTCGGGCCAATTAGTACAGTTTATTAGTCAAGTCTCCCATGTTACAGGGGTCGAATACACTGACCTTTTCCCATTACGACTTGGATATCTCTCTGCACAGAGCTTCAATACTGATGCCGTTTGTTTCTATGGAAACTAGACTCAGAGAGGAATCCATACATATATGGTATGACCCCTAATTATCTCTGGTCAATTTATAGTGAATTTCCAAATTTGGAACAGGGAATCCAGAAACTGTTCTGGCCCTGTTCCACAAGAACCCGAATATCTCTTACTGTACTGTTCCTATGATTGTTTCGTTACTTCCATATGAAAGTAGATTCATCAAGGTTCGATTACATAATTTATTCACTATTTAATTCCACTCCTACGAATTCTTGTGATTTTTCCAATCCACACCACTGCTGCTATCAGCTTCTGTTTTCAAAGTAAACCTTACCTAATTTGGGGTTTCATGGACCAACTAGGGCCTTGTCATACATAAGCCCACATATGATCATACTTAGCCATTCTAGTGGCTGGTCATTTGCTCAACACTTCCATTCCAACTATAGTTACATCATGAAACCATCTATACATTCATAAATACGCATGGTCTAATGCCATACTCCACTTCTACAAGCCATTTTCGCATGGCTGTACACTTATACATTTCATAAAGTACTCGAAAGACAACGATGGGTAGTCCTATACATGCCATATCAAAATTCAACCAAAATAGTACCCAAAGAGCCTTTGATAGTGTGGGCGACTTCGACTTCAAGATCCCGAGTCCGATAGCTGGAGAACCAAAAATCTATAAAACAGAGGAGCAATGTAACGAGTAAGCAATTTATGCTTAGTAAGTTTGAGCAAGGAATTCCAGCATGCACAAATAATAGCACACATTTAGCTAAACGGAATATTTCATAATATGCAATTTACCGATATCAAACTTGCTTCACAACATTAACAACCCTTATGTACATACACAATAAACTAACTTGCGAAGGCCGGTAGCTCGTTTATCAACTGAGCGAACATTATTTGTAAGGGCTCGATTAATATTTAACACATACGTAACATATCCCATATTGGGATGTTTTCGAGTATTCGCTGGAATTTTACAGCAAGCTCATTCATTACCAAATCACGTACCTTCGGATTTAACCGGATATAGCTCCTCGTTCAAATGCCTTCGGGACATAGCCCGTTTTAGTAACTCACACAATGCTTCGGGACTTAACCCGGATTTAACAACTCGCACGAATGCCTTCGGACTTAACCCGGATTTAACAACTCGCACGATGCCTCGGACTTACCCGGATTTAACAACTCGCACGAATGCCTTCGGGACTTAACCCGGATTAGTATCTCGCCAAAGGCCTTCGGATCTTAGTCCGGATATATTCACTTAGCACAAAGCTTCGGGACTTAGCCCGACAGCATTCAATTATCATGCACATCTAACAATAATTCATGGCACATTCATATTTCATTTTCGTTTACGAAACTCAAACACAAGGCACATATTGTCCTTGTACATTCGGCTCAATAGCCACACATAGAGCATGATTTAATCACATCGAAATTTAAGCTCTCTTACTCAAGAACTTACCTCGGGTGTTGTCGAACGATCCCGCTAACTATTCGACCACTTTTTCCTTCCTTTATCGGATTTATTTCCCCTTTGCTCTTGAGCTTAATCAAACAAATAAATTGATTTCATCATTTAGGCATCAAAAGATGAACACAAGGCACTTAGCCCATATTCATACATTAGACATTAAAGTCTCATACATGCAAAAATCATGCATCAACACAACATATTAGCTAATTTCTTTCCCCTTGGCCGAATATGCATGTCCATTTTTGGGGTCGATTTCAACACTTAATACACACATATACACACTAGTAAAGCATCCTCCCCCTTTTCATCGATTTAACACATGCATTGCTCATCAACATGCAAAGTTACATTCGCCTTAGCACACATCTTGCTAGCCGATTCTTCTCCTTTAGCAACCAATGCACATATGTGCTCACACAAAAATGCTAAAAAGGAGGTCAAAATCATCAAGCCATCATCACATGCATCATTAACAAGCTTCATATTTTGCATGCAATGGCATTAACACAACCTCCACCTAGGCCGAATCTTAACTCATCCTCATGCCTCATCACCACAACATCAAACACCAACCAAGAATGATGCATCCATGGTCAAGTGCCATTTCCATCACATAGCAAGATTTAGACCATGGGCTAGGTAGAACTCAAGCTAACAACTAAAACATGCATGCATCTCATGGAACATCATTAAACATACCTTGGCCTAGCTACATGCATGGCCGAATCTCTTCACCTTCTTCTTCTTTCCTCCTTAAATTTTTGGCCAAGGATGAACCAAAGGATGAGAAATTTTTCTTTGTTTTTCTTTCTAATTTAGGCTAAAATGGAGTAGAAAGGATGAACACAAACTTTTCTCCTTTCTTCTTGAGCTCACGCAATGGGGGGACAAACATACACACACATTTTTTTTCTTTTTTTTCTATA